>NC_051063.1:138249342-138321842 GCF_004664715.2 Peromyscus leucopus | reverse complement strand
GTTCCCCCTGTATAAGGGTGATTCTAGATTGGGTAACTGAGATGGGAAGATTCACTCTGAGTGTAGGTGAGTGGGCAGCACCATCTCATGAGCCGAGTCTCAGACTATAAAAGAGGAGACTGTGAACTGAGCACAAGCTTTTGTCTCTCTCAGCCCCTTAACTACAGATGCAACAGGACCAACTGCCTCAAGTTCCTGGTGCTCTAACTTTCCCCACCATGATGCCCTGAATCCTCAAACCATGAGTCAGAATAAACCCTTTCTTCTTTAAGTTACTCTTGTGGCACTGACAAGGGAAAGAAACGAATGCAAAGAATTTTCTCATTTCCCTCCCTATCCTGAGCCAACCTGAGCCTCTTCCTCAGCTCTAGTATTAGATGGTATCTTAGTCCGTTTGTGTTGCCATAAGAAAATACCTGGCACAGGTCTCTTAGGGTTACTATTGCTTTGAAGAAACACCATGGCCAAAAGCAAGTTTCGGAGGAAAGGGTTTATTTGTCTTACATACCCCAAATCACAGGCCACTGATGGAAGCCAAGGTGGGAACTGATGCAGAGCCATGAGGAGTGCTGCTTACTGACTTGCTCCTCAAAGTTCACTTTCTCAGACAACTTTCTTATAGAACCCAGCACCACCAGCCCAAGGGTGGCACTACCCACAATGTGGTGAGCCCTCCTTCATCAATCACTAATTATAAAAAACGTCCTACAAGCCTGCCAATAGCCTGATCTTATGGAAGCATTTTCCCAATTGAGTTTCCTTCCTCTCAGATGACTCCAGAGCAGTGGTTCTTAACCTTCCTAATGCTGTGACCCTTTAATATAGTTCCTCATGTTGTGGTGATCCACAGCCATAAGATTATTTTCATTGCTACTTCACAGCTGTAATTTTGCTACAGTTATAAATCATAAGATAAATATTTTTGGAGACATAGGTTTGCCAAAGGGGTCATGACCCACAGGTTGAGAACTACTGCTCTAAATTGTGCCTGGTTGACATAAAGTTAGCTAACATAAATGGGTAATTTATAAAGGACAAATTTATTTCTCATAGTTCTATAAGCTTAAAGTTCTTGCAGGTTCTGTATCCAATATAAGTGACTCTGTTCTTCAAAGGTAGGACCTGGTTGCTATACCCTCCAGAGGGAATGAACACTATTTCCCAAGGCAGAAGGGACAGAGACTCAAAAATAAGCCTAGCTATACCTTTCCATTGATAAGACTGATACTCTAACTCATGAAAGTTCTATATTTATTGCTTGGCCCCATGTCTTAGTTCGTTGGGGTTTAAGTCTTATCCTGAGTTTTAGAGGAAACAGACGTTGGAACCATAGTGTGTGGCAATGAGAGCACTGGGCAATATTTATCACAGGTGTGTTCTGGTGGCTCCTCAGAGATGACCCGCAGACTAAAGAGGGTCCAGATTCAAACTATCAACAAACTCTTGCTAGATTACCAATTTTTTTCCTACCTGCGTTCACATAAGCACAAAGTAAAGTCTTAAATTGGTGTGGTGGCCTGAATGAGAATCACCCCTGTAGGCTCATATGTTTGAATGCTTAGTTCCCAGTTGGTGGAACTGTTTGGGAAGGACCAGAAAGTGAAACCTTGTTGGAGGAAGTGTGTCACTTGGGATGGGCTTGGATGTTTCAAAAGCCTACACCATCCCCAGGTAGCTGTTTCTCTTTCTTTGTCTCATGTTTGTGTCTTAGTATATAAGCTCTCAGCTGCTCAGCTCCAATGCCATGCCCACCTGCCTGCCTATTGCCAGGATCCCCACCGTGATGATCATGGAATCTAACCCTCTGTAACTGTGAGCCCCCAAATTAAATCTTCCTTTTATAAGTTGCCTTGGTCACGGTACTTTGTTACAGCAGTAGACAAGTAACTAAGACACTTGGTTTAGTTACTGGCTCTGATTAGGACTACACACAGCCCTGGCTTGAGCTGAAGATTCTTTGAAATGTCCCTCTGAGGACTAAGCTTCTGCTTGCCCTATCATGTGACAAGGAGGCTTGAGGAGGGGGAAGGTATGAGGTCCCTGGGCCACATTCCATATCTTCACCAAACTTCCCTCCTCTTCTCTGTCTCTTACAGGCTTCAAAAAACTTGGACCACCCAAAGTAGTCTTTCCCCAAATGAAGGAATAATGTATTCTTGGGCTAAAATTGTCTACTTTGAGACATTTCTAATGACTTGCTGCTGCTGTACTCTGTGTCCCATCCTCTCCTGAATTCAGAGTCCCAAATCCTTCCTCTTATTAGAAATAACTTATGTACAAACACACACACACACACACACACACACACACACACACACACACACACACACCACTCTACCTTTTCCCTGTGCCCTGACTCATGTTTGAAAGTGTTTGAATGTGTTTTGCACCTTCAGATGTTTGAAAGTATAAGATTTCTCTAATTTGATGAAATGTCTATATGAGTGTGAGATAAATCATGTTGTGTGTGGCATGGGGGGGGGCAGGTTCATCCAATCAAGCAGCATGAAAACCACAAGGTAAGCCACTGAAGAGAATCCCTATCTGTCAACACAGTCCTCCCTGAGGAGGAATGGAGTGTGTCGGTTCTCTCAGATTTCCTTATCAGGATCAAGCCTCTTATTCTATGTCAGGGGTGGGGAGAAGGCACTGTGCTCTTCACGAGACACCTCCTGGGACCAATCAGAAGTGGTATAATACATTGTTAGTGGGAGTATATAGGCTGCGTTAAGTAAGAGGAGAAATGAAATCAGTTGTGAACCACCCCTGAAAAGTAATCAGGTACCAATTAAGCAATAGTAAGTAATATTTGGAGACACAGCTACTCGAACTTATGTGTCCAAATGAGCATTGCTTCCTTCAGAATAGTTCCTTAGGGAACAATAAACACTTATTTCAACAGTGCTTTCATAGACCAAGCTATTTCTTCAACTGGAACAGTTTATGAGTTAACCAAAGAAACAGACTCATTGGAGGATCACATATAATTTTTCACAATCAAAACCAACTCTGTGCAGTTGGAACATCCATCAGACTCTCGGAGCTTCCTCGGGAGTCAGGAAATCACTGGGCTGAAGCTGAGCTCAAATAGTGTATGTGTGTGGAGGGGAGAGGGGCAGCTGCAGAGGCCATCTCTGTTTTAACTGCACGGAGTCCCCACTTCCGCCATCATGTCTGGGGCCTCCCACCTCCCGCTCCATCACTGTGCCGGTTGTCTTTCTGGCTTCATAACTCAGTTCTGACTCAGGATGCTCTTTAGACCTCAGTGTTTAAGGGCCGTTTTCTTGCTTCTCTCACTTCATTTTGGTTATATTGTCATTCATAGAAATGCACTTTGCAGACTTCCAATATTAGCAATTGACCAGCAGTATAACTGATCAAAGCCTGTGCTCTGACTGCATGGAGGTCAAGCAACAGCCAACCATGAAGTGAGGCCAGGGAGATAGAGGGCTTTGGCTCCCTGTCTTCCTCCCCTCCCCTTCCCTCCCCTTCCTTCCCTCCCCTCCCTTCCCCTCTTCTCCCCTCTCCCCCCTCTCCTCTCCTCTCCCCCTCCCCTCCCCTTCCTTCCCCTCCTCCTTTTCTCCTATCTATCTATCTATCTATCTATCTATCTATCTATCTATCTATCTAATTGCCCCCTCTCTCCCTCCACCCCCAGACTTCCTGGAGGTACAGTCCACCAGCTTCCAAGCACCCTTGCCATTTTGTCTCAGCACTTTCTTCATTAAAAAAAAAAAAAAAGCTTTATCTCTTTCCCCTCACCTTGCCACTCAGAGGACTCAATCTCATGATCTCAAAGGGGTCCTCTGTGTGTTCCCTCATTTTCACCTTCTCCTGCCTCTAGTTCTCATGTGACCTTAACCTTCTTCCCAAAACAGAAAGCTCCATATGCAGAGACGCTGGACACTAGGCACAGGTGTTCACCTTTGCCAGCCCCTATCCTGACTCATGTGGGGCTTTACTCCACCTCCTTGACTCATTGTATCAGTGTCTGCTTCACTTTTGGATATTTTCTCCATTACTTCTTCATAGGCAAACACTTTGCAGTGACTGAGGTTATTCTGGGATGACACACAACTCCACAGAAATTCCCCACAGGAGATACATAGCCCAGCACTACTCAACCATGGAAACATCAGTGGGGAAAAAAATCTTTGGTTTCTGATAGAAGGTCAGTCGGGTAAAGGCAATCAAACCCACTGGAACATTCTGATGTGCTCACTTGAAAATTAATAGCATGGTCCAACAGCTTGACGTTGTGGTCCTCGATAAAACATATCAACAAGCAGGGATCAACAGAGGCTATGTTAGAATAAAAGTACCCCAAGAGCGTGGGTTGGAAGAAAGGCATTGTTGTTGGCTAAATTGGCCAATTTGAGTTAAGGAGAAGCACCTCACATTTACTAAGCATAAAGAAACCATCAATTAAGTTTTCAAAATTCAGTTCATACATTTTTGCAACATGTCCTAAGCTGTGGAACTTCTACAGACACTAACTTGGAACAGGGGCATTACCAATCCCTTGAGACAAGTGTGTGAAACACCTAGCTAGCTCCATGGCCAGCACCAAAGGGTTCTATCCACACCTCCTTTTAAAGTGAAGTCTTCACCTCCAGGTAGGTGGTCTAAACAGTTGGATCCCTTGATCCAGAAAATTGCATTGTAAGAGCTCATTTTGGTGTTTTAAGAGGGTCACCCCTGCCAACATTCCAGGGAAAGGCACCATCTGTGAAGAGATGCTCCAGAAGACAGGTGAGAGGAGCCAAATGGTACCTCTCAGAGCCTCACACCTGGAAGAGCTCCCAACTGGGCCCTCCCATCTAATGTAGACGGTTTTCATTTTGTGAGCATTCAGCCCAGGGTTGTTAAGAATATCAAAGGGAAAAAAATAAGTGGCATCAAATAAGGCCACTGGAGTTAAAAATATCAAAGTAAGTGAAGGAGAGAGGGAGTGCAGGTAGAATCCAGATCTAGCTGCATATGTGAATTATTTATTATCAACAGGCTCTAGAACAAAAAAAAAAGACAAAAACAAAGACAATAACTACTCTGACTCTACTGAAGTTCTCATGACTTGAGAGAACATCCTCTGATACCTGGCTAGTCCTTTCTTTCTCTTTAGTGTTAATTATAAAAAGTCACTGGGACATGAACTCTCTGGGATTATTGGAATCCTATGTAACTGGAGGCTTTTCTCTGTCCCACCCCATCCCACAGCTGTTTCCTAATAATTACTCAGAGACTTATATGAATTATAAATGTTTTGTTGATGGCTCAGGCTTATTACTAGCTAGCTTTTTCATTTAAATTAGCCCATATTTATCTATCTATTTATTTATTTATTTATTTATTTATTTATTTATTTATCTCTCTTTCTCTCTCTCTCTTTTCTTCTTTCTTTCTTTCTTTCTTTCTTTCTTTCTTTCTTTCTTTCTTTCTTTCTTTCTTTCTTTCTTTCTTTCTTTCTTTTTTCCCAAGACAGGGTTTCTCTGTATAATTTTGGTGCCTGTCCTGGATCTTACTCCGTAGACCAGCCTGGCCTTGAACTCACAGAGATCCACCTGGCTCTGCCTCCCAAGTCCTGGGATTAAAGGTGTATGCCCAAACTGCCCAGCTCCCATATTTCTTTTTTTTTTTTTTTTTGGTTTTTTTCGAGACAGGGTTTCTCTGCGTAGTTTTGCGCCTTTCCTGGAGCTCACTTGGTAGCCCAGGCTGGCCTCGAACTCACAGCGATCCACCTGGCTCTGCCTCCCGAGTGCTGGGATTAAAGGCGTGCGCCACCACCGCCCGGCTCCATATTTCTTATCTATGATTTGCCATGTGGTTCATGGCTTGTTACCTTATTTTTTTCATGCCTGGCTTCCTCAGTGACTGGCTGGCATCTCTTTCCACTCTGACATTCTTCTTCCCAGAATCCTCCTAGTCTGGCTTGTGGTAGTATTGTGTTCCCCAAAATATTGTGCACCCTGATAAACTTATCTGGGGTCAGAGACAGAACAACCACTAGATACAAAGGCTAGAAAATGGTGGCACTCACACCTTTAATCCTAGCATTCCAGAGGCAGGAATCCCTCTGGATCTCTGTGAGTTCAAGGCCACATTGGAAACAGCCAGACTTGGTGACACATGCCTTTAATCCCAAGAAGTGACCCTTTAATCTCAGGGAGTGATGGCAGAAAGCAGAAACGTATATAAGGCGTGAAGACCAGAAACTAGAAGCTTTTAGCTGATTAAGCTTTTAAGCTTCTGGCAGCAGTTCAGCTGAGACCCATTTGGATGAGGACACAGAGGCTTCCAGTCTGAGGAAACAGGATCAGCTGAGGAACTGGCAAGGTGAGGTAGGTGTGGCTTGTTCTGCTTTTCTGATCTTCCAGCATTCACCCCAATAACTGGCCTCAGGTTTGATTTTATTAATAAGTATCTTTAAGATTCATGCCACAAAGTGGAGTGTCACTGGAGGACCTGTGTCACTGGAGGCCAGGAGCTTTATAGACCTGCCCCATTTTCTGTTCACTCTCTGTTTCCTGGGTGTGGATGCACAGTGATCAGCCAGCCTTCTGTCCCTGCCACCATGCCTTCTAAGCCATGCTGACTGTCAAGTCTTCCCAGCTCATTGTAAACTGTATTCCTCTGAAACTGTAAGCCAAGTAAACCTTTTCTCCATTAAATTGCTTTTGCTAGGGTATTTTATCAAAGCAATGAGAAAATGACTAAGACAGATGAGCTCTTGCCCTGGAAGACAGCCCAGGGCTCTAACATTTGATCTTCAGGCTTCATGTATGGGTAGGTGCTCAGGTTTTCATGTGGCCTTGGTAGTGGTGAAATGTCTGCTGATCCTATCAACCCTTACCTATACCAAGGAATGGATCTGGGGCCTATGGGTTTAATATATCAGGTCCAGGGAACCACTCATTTTCACCAGTGGAAATCTTCCTTGTCAAGAGGCTGTCTATACTCTCCACAAACTACATTGCCTTGCAAGAAGAAGGAAACCCAGTGGAAGAGCCTGTTATACCTCTACCAGGAAATAAGTTGATATTTCATCTGCAAAACTTGGGTTATTGTGTATGAAATAATGTATACCTCTAAAAGCTAGAGTCCCTTGGTATACATGGTTTCTACACTGTGGGCTTGGCTGTGGACCTACAGACACTGATCCAAACAATGTAGTTGTTGTCTAGAATCCTATTGTTCAAGACTCAGAGACCAGAAGGCAAACAAAGACTCCAGACAAATTGAAGAATTTGTGAGGTCCCTATTAGTATCTGCTCTGATACTAAGAAGCAATGTCTTGCCCTCTTCTGAGGGGACTTCAAGTGAAATATTCAACTATCACATTTTGTTAAATATACTACAGCTATAGGAAAATACTTTCAAACAAGGACTAAGGAGCTGAAGAGATAGCTCAGCAGTTAAGAGCACTTGGTACTCTTGTACAGGATTTGAATTCAGTTCAAAAACCCACATCAAGTGGCTCATGACCACCTTTACCCCCAGCTCCACAGACCTAAAACCTTCTTCTGGCCTCTGCAGGTACATGCATACATGTCTTCATATGTGCACCCAGGCATACACACATACACACATGCAAGTAAAAAGTCATAATGATCAAATAAATCTTTAAAACCAAAGAATAAAAGTCAACACATATTCATTATTTATGACTCAAGACAATTTTGTGCTTCATGTTTGGGCAGGAATGTAGGTATCTGTTCTCTGATTTGAAATGTGAGAAGGAACTGGGAGTTTCAGAAATATCTGCCAGTATAAAGCCAAAAGAGAAAGGCAAATGCAAGACACCTTTTCAGTTAGCTGTATCTTAGCTCTGTTTAATGGGCATTCATACTTCTGAAGAACTTCACAAAAGGTATCAAGCAGCATGCTTCATTTGAGCAACCCTGATAAAAACCAAAATATTTGACCCATGGAGAATGATTCTCATTAAATGCCTTAACAACAGTGGATACCATAATGAATTAATGGGCTAAAAATCCTTCGAGTTTGGCCAAGTCAAAAGATTCAGGGAAATGATTTATTGTCTTAAGGATATTGGATAATTATCAGTTCCCACACTATGTTCAAAAAGTAGAACTGAGGGCATTTAAAGCAATCAGCTCTTAGAAAATAACCCTGGAGTATGCCAAACCTTTACTGACAGCTAGGTAGAGAAGAGCAGAGACTCAGGTTAGGAGCTTCCACTGAGGCCATCTCTACTGAGGAGCAAAATAATCCATGCTGCAGACCTCAGATTGTGACAACTGTCGTGGCAGATGACAGCTTCTGGACCAGATTGTATTCATCTCATATCAAGAATCAAGAAAACAGCATTTTTTTTTCTGGAGAAATTAGGATCAACACAATGGAAGACACTTAACTCTAAATGGCACTAGTTTAATGAACAGCAGTTGCCTAATACGAAGTCACCAGCTTTCATGAGCAGAGAGTTTCCTTTCAAGGTTTGACCCAGAAAATGGCATTCAGCAGTGACATCATAAGCTTGACACTGTCACTATGGCAATGGGAAGTGGAGCCCCTGAGGTACTGAACAGTTGACCCTGTTTTCTTTCAATACAGGAATTCTGGTTAGGATTGATGCACCTGAATTTGAAGTCCTGGGGAGTCTTGAGGTTTTCACAGGAGGAGGAATCCTAGAGGTAGGAAAAAAACCCCAACATTTTTGAAAAAATGATATGGGGCTTGTACCATTAGTGAGAAGAAAGAAAAGAACATCACTCATCTTGAAGCTGAAAGTGCCGTGGTAGAACACATTAGCCACAGTGTTACTTAAATGTAGATTCTTCAAGTAGAATTTCAGTAGCTGCAAAGTAGGAAGCCTGTTCATTCATCATCATCTGAGACATACTGCAGCTCTTTCTGGTTGGGAGCTTTATCTTGTAACTGCAGAGCCATCTCTCCAGCCACACACTGCAGGGCTTTAGAGCAGGTAGCATCAAACTTTTTTTTACATTGTTTTACATTCATTGTGAATCATATGGTCCTCCTTACCGTCACTCAGATCTCTCTGTGTTGCAAAAGTTGGCATCAACAAGTGGGTATGACTGTGTCTCAATAATATTTTATTTATAAGAGCAGGTGGTAGGTCCCAGGATCATATTTGCTACTCTTGCTACATAGAAGGGAGAAACTGTGTATTCAAGGCAAGATGCCCCTTATTTCAGATTCTCACTTTTCTTCTCATGTGGCTTTTCAATCAATCACAGTTTTCTTTTTATGAAAAATGATATTTCACATAAAGGAAAACTATATCTATAAGAGCTCTTGAGAATATTTCAATCCTATGAAAGTACTCCATGGGTGTATTTCGCTAGTAAATTAATTTATAGGATTTAAAATTTAAGATGCTTTACTTTATGAAGTCTTTTGACCAGTCTTTCCCAGGGAATTCTTTTTATCTTATGTACGGGGTCAAGTTCAACATTGATTTTAGCAAAAACTCATGCATTCCAAAGCTCAAATATAATTTAGGCTGTAATTCCAATTGATATAAGTTGACTTAAATCTCTAAGGCCAATGTAATAACTCATGAAGTTCAGAGGAATAAGGGAAATGGAGCCTTCAAACTTACTGTGATTAACCTTCAACATA
Organism: Peromyscus leucopus; assembly: GCF_004664715.2. Classification (NCBI taxonomy): domain Eukaryota; kingdom Metazoa; phylum Chordata; class Mammalia; order Rodentia; family Cricetidae; genus Peromyscus; species Peromyscus leucopus. The sequence goes on along the minus strand of NC_051063.1, from coordinate 138,312,236 downwards.
CAGAGGAAAAGAGCATAATAAATGTGTAGCATTTGCTATGCTCCCTTGATGGTGAAATTAAAAAAAAAAACAGAGCCCATCAACAGCAGAAGATTGTTCAGGAGCCTGCTCAATTGGATTAACGTCTCAACAAATCATTTTTGATGAATTCCATAATGATAGCAGTTATTGGCCTGCGTGTTGCAAAACATTGTACTGAAGAATTTGCTGTACACTGCATGCTTACTGGAAAGAATGAAGCTAATGTTTGAAGGCATTCTCTCAACTATGGTGTATAAACAAAGTGGTTTCCTTGTCACCTCGACAGTGACAAGGGGCATCGATTTACCTCTGTGCCTCCATAAGAGCATCTCATACAGAGGGACACATCGCCCATGAATTGCCAGAACTACAAGCTATCATGTGATAGTTTGGTTATTGCCAGAGACTTAAAGACTGACTCCTAATTCTTCCAGACCTTTTCAGTGGAGGGTAGGGTGCTTCTGCGACACCCAGGTAGGGTGTTTCTCTTTCATGATACTTACTCTCAGTTCAATGGGACAGTTCTCAGAGTGCTCCTTTCTTTAGGAATTTCTGTTTCCATCTCTCTCTCTCTTATTAAGAATGTAGATTTGGTTTTGAAAATAATATTGTGGTGGTAGGTCAAGAATTCTTGATGAAAGTGTTATTGTGGGTATCAAGAATTCTTGATGAAAGTGTCATTGTAGGTATCTTGGGAAGGTATTAAAAGCATAGCTTTGAAGAATTCTAGGTATGGGTAACCAGGAAAGGGAGCTGGTTTATATTTCCAAGCTGATTAACTTCTCAGAGTCTGTGTGTCCTTGTTTATAAAATGGGAGAATAATAATCATGCTTCAGGCAGTAGAAATGTGGCATGCATAACACATCAGATTCAGCACAGATGATCAATAAACAGTATTTTACTATTAATTTACTCATCAGTGATTTACACATTGCTAGATACAGTGAGTTAGCAAAGAAAGTAGAACTTCTAAGAAATGAACTAGAAAGAAGTACTTCACCTAAGGCATATTTAAAAACTGTTGGTGGATTTCATATAACCTTTACTCCCATACTCTAATGATTCTAAATGAGGATAGAGATTATTTTCTTAGCTATTTTAATTGGCATCACATGGTTGAAGAAACAAGAATTAGGTATAAGAATCCTTTGTATCAACTACCAGAGGATGGACAGAAGAAATAATAGATATTTGCAATTTTAATTTCAATAAGCCAAACGGAAGGATGAATACCAGGACACTCTGGGCTGCTCTGCCTCTTTGGGTGCAGGATAATTTGATACAGGCTCCCATTTCCAATAACAGAAGTTAGGGCTATGACTCAGCAAATTAGGCAGGCAACAGACTAAAATAAAAAGCTCTGTGTGCCCTTCTGGACACCCGATTGAAGGCTCCCTGTTTTATCTGGCCTCCTTATCATATTACTGCCCAGTTGCACTGGGTGTCCTGTTTCAGACCTAGGCTCACTTCCTGCCAGTGCTCTGACCACATACGCCATGTGCTCATGAGAGTATCAATGTCAAGACGGTGGCAGATGGATGGAACCCTTTGCGGGGTGTGTCTCTCTTTTCATGTTCTTAGCAGCATGTGTCGTGTGCCCCTGCCAAGAATAACCACATACAGACTGAAGGGGGCAGGGGTTTTGTGTGACCTTGTTATGGCTCTTAGGTGCTCAGGCAGGGTAGTCAACTTCTTGTGTGTCTTCCATGCAAAGGTTATGGAGGAAGTCAATTATCTCTTGCAGATTTTCTCAAATCAAGTGTTTTTTCCTTCTTGGAGTTAGACTTGTAAACATGAAACTAACTAAATAGAAATGTAAAATCACACAAGGTACTTGGGGATTGACTACCAAAGGAAGTCTCTTTCCAATTGGAATTCATTCAGGAAGTATACCAAATACATCATACCCAGCACACATGTTTTTCTGTTTTGTTTTGTTTTAAGCTGCTGACACACACTTGCTGCAGAGACCAATAGAGAACCAAGCAAGAAGCAGCACCCTGAGAAGAATAAAGTGGGTCCCATGCCTCCTTTGAACTCATTGTCAGTGCAGGGTTCAAAGGCAAGTGTCTTGGTCCATTCAGTGTACTATACCAAAGGACCACAGACTCCATCGTGTGCAAACCGTAAATCTTTATTTCTGACATTCAAAGAGGTCAAGGTGCCAACAGGTGTCTGGTGGGAGCTGGTTTTTGTTGATGCTTGTTTCTTTGTTTTGTTTTTATTCATAGGGAGCATCTTCTAGCTGGGTCCTCCCATGGCAAAAGGGCCAAAGAGCCTCTCTCAAAGGTCGTTTAAAATCTTTTTCATTAGTGCTTGACCCTGATGACCTAATCAAATCACCTCCCACAGACACCACTTTTATCCCATCACCACACAACAAGGATGAAAGCCACACCCAGATCACCTGTAGGATTTTGGAAGCCACCTGGAAATAGCACAGTCTCACTTGGTTTAGTTTAGTTTCATTTTACTCTTTTCTGCTATTTGCTATATTTGCATTTTGGTTTAGACATGAGCAAATTTGCGCTATTTTAGGAAGGTCTAAATCCCAAATGCAATACACAAAAGCAAGGAAGACAGAGCAGTGAGTGTAGTCCTGGGAAAAGGCTTTTGAAGCAGGGAAGAAGAAGGCCTGGCTAATAGTCTGCTGTTTTCCATGGTGTAAATCCTCTGATCTTGGTCAATTTCAAGCTATTAACCATTTAACCACTAGTTCTCAAAACATCTCAAATATATAGCATTAGACTCCTCCTAACAAGCAAAGGTCTGGACAAGTTCATCTCTAAGTGACAAACTTTTATAAAGAAAAAAAAAATGGCTTATTTTACTTAAGTCTTTCTACTTCAGTTTTCACACAATTTTGATCTATTTTATAAATAAAATATGAGGCTGGGGGTAGTGGCGCACACCTTTAATCTCAGCACTCAGTAGCAGGCAGATCTCTGTGAGTCCCAGTCCAGCCTGACTAACACAGGGAGTTGCAAGTCAGCTAAGGCTACATAGTGATATCCTGTCTTGAAAAAATTAATAAAATAAATACATATCATATTTTCTTTATCTTAATGATTTTTTTCATTTATTTTGCAGCCATATTTTGTTTTCTTTTCACAAAATTTCTCAACATACAGTATACAGGGTTTGTTTTTGTTTTGATATAGAATCCCATGTAGCCAAAGCTAGCCTCAAACTCTTTGTGTTGATGAGGATGACTTTTAACTTCTTATCCTCCTGCCTCTACCTCCTAAATGCTGGAGTGCAGCTGGGCATTAGGATGTCAGTTTGTTATTGCTGTTGCTGTTATTATTATTATTATTATTATTATTATTATTATTATTATTATGGTTTGGTGCTGGGGATTGAACTCAGGACTTTTTGTACAGCAGGCAAGAACTTTGCCAACAGAGGTACATGCTCAGTCCAAAGACAGCTTTTTTTATAAAGAAGAAATCACACAAGGCTTTAGAGACAAACAGAGAAAGATCAAAATAGAGCTGAGGGGGGAGAACTGCACTTATCTGTGGGTGTAAGGATAATGGGTTGTGGTTAATAATTCCGTTGGATTAATAAAGTGACCATTGCAGGTTCTCCTCAAAGATGAATGACTTCACTAGCCCCACATTGCTGGTGAGGTTGCCAGGACCAGGCATGATTTCCCTCTGGTTGAGCAAGACTTAAGTCCACTTAGAAACTTGTCTTTGTAGCAGACAAAGATCATTACAGGAAACTGTAAGTGATCAAAATGCAAGTGATTGTGTGGTGCCTAGCCGGAACTGAGAGGTCCCCGACACAACTCCCACACCTAAGGCTCAGAAACTGTCCTTGATGAGAGGGTGGGAAGATTGCAAATGACAGAGGGACAGGAAGGTTTCATCTCCTAGAAATGGAGGAGAAGTTATATTCAATCATGTTTCATCTTCATACTGCCAAAACAAGCACTGACAGACATGCACACATCGAAGGCGGGGAAATGTCATTGACTTTCAACCCTAGACGAAGAACTGAAGAACTACGGGCAACTAAGGAATACTGGGAGTGGGAGAAACAGCTTAAGGGAAGGGGACTATGAATTTGAGAGAGCAAGTAGGGTATATGGGAGGTTTGGATGAAGGAAAGGGGAAATGATAAAAAAAATTATATTTGAATTAAAAAATAAGAAATTATTTAAAATAATAAAATAAGGATTTTTGCACTCATCTGTGGTTATGCATGAGCACAATACCCAGCTTATTGAATCTCATTATTGACTGTCTCACATTAGACCTCCAGGGTGTAACCTAGCCCTGCAACACTGGAAGGCTTGAGTTCAGTCCCCAGCCATGAAAAAAAAGTTTGAATGTATATATGATCATAACGCCTTAGCACTTTTCTTTTTATTTCCAAGCCTTAGTTTGTGATTGGTCTGTTCCTGATGAATATACTAGCTTCACTCATTTAGAATTTCCATTTTTTGTTTGTTCCTTATGAGAAATGAAGTGTAGAAATATATTATTATATAAAGTAGCCTATCATCTATCATCAGATGACTGTCATGAAGAAATTTCCATTTCTTAAAAAGCATTGTGCTGAACTTGAATTTCAAATGAATTGCTAAGCTGAGTGGCAAAGTTCACAGACTGACCATCATGAGGAGCCAAATGATACTGCTACATTTTATAGTGAATTAGCATCCTTGGCTCTATGATCCAGTACCTGACAGAAACAAGGAAAGACTGACTTCAGCTCACGACTTTGGAGGGATTGCTCCACAGTGGAGGGAGGGAAAGCATGGCAGAGCACCTCAGATCATCACATGGATGTGCATTGCTGAGGCCCTTTATATCACAGTGGACTTGTAAGCAGAATGCAGCAGGAACCTGGGGTCAGACATTACCTTCAAGATCCCACCCCAAGTAACTACTTCCCTTAATTAAATTCCACCTCCTGAATGTGCCCCAGGCTCCCAAACAGTGCCACCAGATGGGAAACAAGCCTCCAAAACATGCTGTGAGGGACATTTCAGATTCAAATAATAATACACAGCTTATTTATTTAATTAGACTCAAAGAATGGTATCAGTAGTAGGATTTGGTGGAGTAATCCAGCCCCAATCCTTATTTATTCTGATGAAAACCCAAAACTTCAACTAGGAATGGAAAATACAGGTAATTTGACTCTATAAACACATATAACATTAATGGGGGGGCAATTAATTCTTCTGGTGCCTTTCCAATAGATTCTTTTTGTTGAAATACATACTTATTTGCTCCAGTTAAATAAAAATAGGAAAACAAAACTGTCTTACTAGGCAAGAAGGAATATTGGCTCCACTAATGGCTCAGTTCCAGTTGCCTACTCACATCTGTTCTTGGTTTTCATTGTGCACAGATCTTCCAGCTGTGGCAACCTGGCCACCTAATGCCAGAACTAGTCTTGTGCTCCACATACCAGGACTCACTTCATGTTAAAGAAAACACAAACTTTCATCTACTATATTGGATGTGTGCACATGTAAACATTATCCAAATCAGATAACTAATGGCACACATAATTCAAATCCAGGAGATGTAATCCCTGAACATGCAACGTCAACCAAATTTAAAAAAAAATAAAATAAAAAGCCTAACAACCAGACCAAATGATATATGATTGTAAGAGTTACAACCAAAAGTTACTCGATAGCCCTGCTATGCACCAGGATCTGCAGATTTTTAAACACAGCATACTATTAATCCTTGGAAGCCCATTTTTCCTGTCACTTTATCTCAGAAACCTGAATGACTAGTTACTGTAGACAACCTTGCAGCAGAACCTGGATTCAACTGTTTCCTTGTCTGATTCCAAATCTTAGCATCTTGCTATCAGCTATTTCAAAGAAATAGAATCAGAAGGCACTCATGCATGCCATCAGAAACTGCAGTTCCCCAATCATTTCTGCAACAGGAATAAAAATAATAGAAATTAATTTAAAATTAATGTAGAAAGTGAGTTTTGAATCAGATTAGTCCAAACTCTCTAATGGTTAAGTAAAAAGCAAGTGAAAATGATGGAGAAATTCATCATTCTCAGATGCATATATATCATTGAGCATTTATTTTTTTAAATTGAGTTGCAGATCTTTGCAGGACAGTAGATTGTTCATTTGGAAGAATTCACCTTCTCCTGATCCCAAGTTTTCAATTGAATTCACAGTGCTCTGATTGGAAGAACATATTTCATTTCTATGGCAACCAGCATTTTTCCTGTCCCCTCCCTTTTGAGAATCCAAAGGGGCACCCTTTACCTCAGAATTAGAATATGCTGTGGAAACAGGTGACTCTATTTTTAAAGCATGTTTCTCTCCACAAATAGCCTCTTGCCATTAGGTTAGAAGAAATATCCTCAAAGTCTTTTTCCCTTGCCTTAAATTTTGTTCAAAATTATTGTTAACCCTCTACATCCACAAATTCCACCTTTCTAGATTCAACCAACCATGGATAAAAATTATTTGGGAAAAATGTACCTGTACTGAACATAAGTGGACATTTTAATTGTCATCTCCTCCTAGCCATATAGTCTATACAGTATAAGCTGACTCTGTGCTATACAACAGCTGTTTGCACAGTACTTGTATTATGTTTTGTGTTATAAACAATCTGAAGGTGATTTAAGTTGTCCAGGAGGAAGGGCATGTTTATGTGCAAACACTTTGTTTTTTTCACGAAGGCACTTGAGCAGCTACGGATTCTGGTGTCAGCACTGGTTCCTGGAGCCGTTCCCCTGTAGAAAACAAGGGGCAGCTGTGTCTGCCACTGAGACAATTAGCAACTAGGCTAAAAGCTTGCCAGTGGAGCCTGGGCTTAAGTCTGCCCGGTTTCTGGTCTGTGTTTTCCTTCAAGATAGAATGGAAAAAGTCCCTTAACATTTTGGTTGGCTTTTATATATCTTGTGTAACAATCCATAGATGTCTATGGCTGATAGAGATGTCACATGCATTTTAAAAATAGCCAGTAGAAGAAAAATTCTACTTTATAAATAGAATTGAATGTAGTCCTTTGCTGTCTTCAACTCTCAAAGAGTGTGGCAGACATAAGAACTGGCTTATCTAAGTATCAGGAGACTAGGAAATGCTCTCTGAGGATGTCAGGCATAATGAGGACTTTATTTATTTATGTGGCTTTAAGCCATAGCTGTGACTATAAGTTCAGCAAAGCAGCTCCCAGCCCTCCTGGATACCTAATGGCCAATCACCCACCATTCTTGTTAGTGACCACCCCATAGCTAGCTATTGATAGATGTTTGATGGCTCACTCATCTTTCCCAACTTATCCTTGACAACTATTAAGGGGATGCTGATTCACTGAGAAGGTACATGCATCCTCCTTAGTTCCTGTCTTAGTTGGGGTTTCTATTGCTGTGAAGAGACACTATGACCACAGCAACTCTTATAAAGGAGAACATTTAATTGAGGCTGGCTTACAGTTCAGAGGCTCAGTCCATTATCATCATGGTGGAAAGCATGGCAGCATACAGGCAGACATGGTGCTGGAGAGGTAGCTGAGAATTCTACATCTTGATCTGTAGGCACCAGGAAGGAAGCACTGTGTGAGAATTCTACATCTTGATCTGCAGGCAACAGGAAGGAGACACTGAGTACTGGGAATAGCTTGGGCATATATGAGACCTCAAAACCTGCCCGACAGTGACACACCTCCTCCAACAAGGCCACACCTCCTCCAACAAGGCCACTCCTGATAGTGCTGCCACTCCCTATGGGCCAAGCATTCAAATCCATGAGTCTATGAGGGGCCATACCTATTCAAACAACCACAGCTCCCTTGCCAGGTTGATACAATGGATGATCACTAACCTCACTGTTAGACCAAGTTACTTGAGGTTGACTTTCAGAAGCTTGTTTGTCCTGTGTGAATTTCAGTGTCTTCTTTTGAAACTGTGGTTAAGAATGTCTTCAAGACACCTTGGTCTTATCTGCAAAGTTCCTGATACAAAACCTGGCTCTCTTTTTAATTTATTGTTTCCATTTTTAATGTTTATCTTGTAAGCCCTCCTCACCCTCATCATTATCATCATTATTTCTCTAAGCTCCTGTGTGATGTAATGGTCACAGAATTGTTCTCTACTGTCTTTCTTGAAGAAAACCCTGAGCTTTTCACTATAACTTTTCATCAGCTCTGGGCTGCTTTGATTTGCCAATTTTAGTTACCATCTTTTAGTGTGCCAGCAGTCAAGGCAGAAATGAAGTGTGAGTAGCAAGAATCATGGTTGGATTGAGAAAAGATGTGAGTTCAATTCCAGTTCTAAAAGATATTCCAGTTCTAACATATGCCTCTGGTGCTGTAATTGACCAGTGGGTAAACCAGGGCTCTCTCAGACCTTCTCCTTCTGCAAATTTGAAATATCAAGACTTTCTTTACAGTCAGTACAGAAAAGTGACCAGATGAGGTACAAGGTAGCATCTGGCCTGGTGCCTAACAGACATCCATCCCACATTCTTTCTCTGTAGTGGAGTCACCATCACTACTTCTGTGTACCCAGTACATTGCTTTTGCAGCAACTTGGATACTTGTGATTGCAAAACAAACCACCTCAAGGATTCAAGGTAATAACCAGGTACTTCTTTCACAAATAACCTGTACTCTCAGTGGGGCTCAGTACGAGCTCATTGTGACTTCACAAGTCGCTGCCAGCTGGGCATGGTAGCTTGACAGGAGGTCAGAAGAGCCACTCCCAAGATGGTGGACCAAATTAAGTTTGGTGCTGGGTATTGATTGGGCACTCAACCATAGCTGGTAAGCAAGAGACCTGGTTTCTTTTCCACATAGGCCTCTCTGTAGCTTGCCCAGACTCCCTGAAAGCATAGTGGGAGCTACTAACAGCAAGTAAGAGAGCAAAGAATGTTTACAACTCAGCCTTGCAAGTTATGCCGTGTCCCTCCTTCTGGACTCTATTCCTGAGAGTAGTTGCAAAGATCCATGCAGATCTGGGGAGGAAGGGTAGACCCTGTCACTCAGTAGCAGGGGTGTCAACATCACATTTTAAGATCTAGTCAGATAGTAAATATTGTCAGCATTAGACCTGGGAATTATAATCTTCCATAAAAGATATTTGACTGAATTGCCCTTGTCTAGATTAACTGATGGGTTCACCCCAGGCATAGCATTGACTTATGATGGCCTCAACCTTCAGTCCTTAGGAGGCTGGAATGCATATGCATAAGGTGCCAAAGTATGCTGCTTTTATTCCAAGGCCAACTCTACCACTTACTTACTCATGCAAGTTTGAGCAAATAATTGAACTCCTTATCTGTAAAATAAGGTCATTAATAGTACCTTCCTCCTAAGGCTATTATAAAAAACATTATAGGTATGCTTTATACAAAGTGAGCAAGTTATTACTTTTACTCGTAGATTTATTGCTTCTTTAGATGTTCAGAAAATTACCCTAGGTTTTGACAAAACAGCAATAACAGACTGGAAAAATGGCTCAGAAGGTAAAGGGTGCCTGATGCCAAACTCGATGACCTAAATTTGATCCCTGAAACACTATGGTGGAAGGAGAGAATTGACTCCCACAAGTTGTCCTCTGACTTTTACACAATACTGTGGTGTACCCATACTGCTCCCTCATGGACATTAAATAAAATTTTAAAAAAAATCATAGAAGTGTTATTTTCTACAGGAAGTCTAGAGAATGATCATAAAGAAGCAAAGACCATGAGACTTTCTCCAGGTTGTGTTATGGCAAAGTGAAAAAGCCTGTGCATAGTGGAGTCAGAGGGAAACAAGATGCATTCTGACTCTACTCTTTGAAAGCTATATTTGCCATTCATTACTAAAATGAATGTCTGAGCCCAACTAATTCTGTAAAGCTAAGGGGGTGGTTTCTAACAGTTTATGGCTCTCAAGACTCAAGGACATGGTGCTAGCATTGGCTCCACTTCTGTAAAAAAAACCTCAGATATGGTGGAACATAACTTTAATCCCAGCCCTCAGAGGGCAGAGGCAAGCAGGTCTTTGTGATTTTAAGGCCAGCCTGGTCTACATAGTGTGTTCTATGTCAGTCAGTAGTGAGAATGTAGGGAGAAGAAGAAGCCCTGAGTAATTGAAGTCCTGAGTTAATGAGTGTTGTTGACACAGCCATTACCATGTCAAGGACCCCATAGTGTCAAACTCCAGACTTGGAGGGATGGCAAAGCCTTCCTCTGGGGACCAACTGTGTTGACAGTGTGTGCAGAAAATATCCACCATAGATTCCCTCTTTGTAACTATAGCCTGAAGACCACTCCCCTATAGAGATTGTTCTATCTACAGAGACTACTTCCCTGCCTACAAGAATGCTCCTACAGAAATTAACTAACTTGTCCCATCGATCCAGCTATATACCATACACCCTGCCTCCTTGTTTACTGGTATGTAATGACCCCATTTCCTTGTCCATTGTATGCAATAATCCCATTTCCCTGGTCAAATATATACTAAGCTTCCAGGATGCTGTAGTTTCTCCAGTGGAGATCCCAGACCACCTGATGCCAGATTTTTTTGTTTCTGCGTATGTCTGTCTTTTCTTCATTCCCTTGGTGCCCCAGTCAGGTCGATTCCTAAGGCCATGCATGGATTCAGTAGGAGACCTTATCTCAAAAAGGAGAAGAAGAAGAAGAAGAAGAAGAAGAAGAAGAAGAAGAAGAAGAAGAAGAAGAAGAAGAAGAAGAAGAAGAAGAAGGAACAGCTCTCATGGTCTATGTAATTGGAATAGCAGAAACATGTGTAGGATCACATCCCACATCTCAATATAGGAAAACAAAAGTCTGACTCAATCTTTTATGACAAATCCTCTCACAAAATCAAACTGGGTACTCCCTTGTAAAGTAATACTTCCATGCCCTAAGAACTTCCACTGAGCTATACTTCTTAGAGGCGATTCATAGTCTCCAAATATCACCACTGAAGGACAAGCTTCCATCACAGTGGCCCTTGGGAGACAATGCACAGCACAGAACTGACTTTGGGGCAGTCACAGCACACTCTCTTTCTGAATATCAACTATATAAAGGGCCAAGTGTCATTATGAGCACTGAGTCAGATAATAGCACAACTGAGAATGTCATACTGCTCAGATGAAAAAATAGAATCAATTAGAGAAAGCCATCCAAGTTTGCTAATAGGGATGATGTGAGTCATGAGCACACTCATGGAAGAGCATCCAGCTTAATGAGAATTTGAAAAGAGACAAAGCTTATCAAATGTCTTGAGATCTTGAAGTTAATTGCATAAAGTACATATGGGGTTGATCAGGATAGATAGGTTTTCAGTGAGTGACCAACTGGGGTGTGCATCTCGGTGGTAGAACCCCAACTTAATGATATAATGAAAAACCTATACATGAGAAGGAAGTTCCTAGAAGTGAGTGCAGAGAGACTCGTGGAGCAGCCATGTGGGAAATCTTTGGAAGGAGTTTGTGTAACAGACCAAAGATGAACAAGGAAAAGGAAAGAGACAGTAGTTGTGTTGGAAATAATTTCACTAAACTTTCATTTTTTAGTGCTCTAATAGATCTCAAAATCAGAAAAAAAAAATCCCTCGGGTTCACTCTGAATATTTCACATGCTAAATGGAATTCTTACTGGGAGGAGTGGGAAGATGTTTAATTTCTCCTGGGAAACCTGTGCTTTAAGCTTTGATCACTGAATGCCATTCCAGAGCAGCAGTGGCCATAACAGAGCCTTGATCATTAAAACACAAATGCTCCTCATCCTCACATGCTCCAGAAGTCTCTAGCCCATGTAAAGTTGCAAAGCTTCCATGCCTTTGACAGAGAACAAACTAAACCCAAAGTTTCTCTGAGAAGAACTGCTTGCCCTAAAGCAGTGGTTCTCAACTTCCAAATGCTGCAACCCTTTAATTCAGTTCCTCACATTGTGCTGACCCCCAACCGCAAAATTACTTTTATTGCTACTTCATAACTGTAATTTTGCTATAGTTATGAATCATAATGTAAATATCTGATATGCAGGGTATCTGACATGCAATTCTGTGGGGGCCATGTCTCACAGGCTGAGAACCACTGCCCTAGACCATCAAAGACAAAGCAGGAGTCATTTCTCAGTAGCTAAAGGTGTTAAAAATGCGTGCGACCTCCCTGGTGCTCTCCAGTATATTTCACTGTGAGCAGATGGTATTCAGCACCACCATGAGTGTCTTCAGTGGGCTAACCTAAGCTGCATGACATCATTTCCACAGGTACGACCCATTTGTAAGTTCTCATCAGTTGAACTAGAGACAAAACTTTCAGAACAGAATAGTTTATATCCCACAGCTAGCACAAGTGGAATAGCCACCGGAACTTTTCCAGATTTTTATGGGAATCTGTCACGTGTACAGAAGGAGAAGTATTTAATGAGCTGGCCATTCCCATCTTCTTGTTGCAATGCTTCTCACTGTGATGAGCAGCTTACTCTTTTGCTTCTAGATTCACGACTTCCTCTCAACATTTCTGCGAACATCTCTCCAAGCTTGGATGTGTTTTTATCTCCCAAAATCTGCACCTTCACCTCTTCTTCTGAGCCCTGTAGATGGAGTGTGGATGTCCAGGGGTAACCCTTACCTCCAGGGATACATGAACATGGAAGACTGGGAGCCTGGATCTCTTGTTTCAGGCAAAGCAGTTCTTAGATGTGACATAGCTACAAAGTTGGGGTGAGGGGTGCAGTTCACTTGGTGGAGTGCTTCCTTCTAATGCATGCGACACTGGGTTTGATCCCTAGCATCCCCAAATGCACAAATTGACCTTCAAAGAACAGATCTTTTTCCACCCAGAGCTGCTCAGAAGGCAGAAGTGGAAAGACCAGAGAAGGTATGGTGTGGGAGGGGAGATATGTAATTAACTAAACGCCATTGTCTTCCCAAAGGCTCCAGGGACCATGAGGGTCAGAAGAGGAGAACAGCACAATTTTCTGAAGGATCTCCTGGATAGTCTTTTGCCCTCCACTATGAAGAGACAGTCCTTAATTGTAGGACTCCCCTGGGAAGGAAACTGAACTTACCTGCACTTGGGAGTTTGAAATCAGACCCTTGTGGGTTGTTTACCAGCTTTGTCCCACTGTTCTGCCACACCCCATTGCCGGTGTCATGAGAAACTTCCTGGGTACAGCTCTCACACACAAATCCTCCCCTTGAGGATTCTGAGGGACTGGGCTATGTCACAGCTTGTTATCAGGAAAATTCACAACTCCATATTTCACCTATACAATTTTCAGTATGTAGTATTAGTAAAGATTTATATTTTGATATTTCTATTATGCTAGCATAACATATAGAAATTAATTCTCATTCATTTATACCATCTAGTAGACCCTCTGAAATAACATTTTAGGTTTGCATTTTAACAAATTTGTCAGTTAAACTGACACATGACACATAATGAGTATATTTTTGCCATAGTTAGATCTGGAATGTTCCCATAAAAAGGCCCAGGTGTTAAAGGTTTGATCCCAGATAATGGTGCTATTGGAAAATGATATTTCCATCAATGGATAATGGAGTGTTTTCAGGTAATTGGGAGTGTGCCTCTTGAGTAGCTCTCTTCCTCTCTCTCATTTGCTTCCCACTCATGAAATGTGCTGGTTTGTCCAGCCATGAGCTCCTTCCACGCTATCTGTCTCCGACCCAAAGCCACAGGCTAACGGGGTGTGGGCTGAGATGTCTAGAGCTGTAAGTCCAGATCACCCTGCTCTCTGTATAACTTGATTACCTCAGAGATTTGTTATAGGAACGGGAATCTGATTGTCACTGTTTCCTTTCAGGCCCCTCTTATCCTCTGAATGCAAAATATTTATTGAAGGAATGAGATCACCTCAGAGCTTTGACCACCTTTGTCTTTGTGATTTGCGAGGTCTACCCTTGTCGTTCTTGGAACCTGGCCACTTAAAGCCTGATTCGATTCAGCTTTCTCTGTCTTACTAGCTTTCTTTCCACAAGCATCTCAGTGTTGGGGATCTTTACTACTTACTGCTTTGCACAAGGAGACCCACAGTGTCTGAGTCACATTATGCCACACAGATCCATTCATTAGAAAACCCACAGTCACCTTTCATCAAGTGGCTTCAGCAGCCAATTATGAGTCTTAACCCCTACAGACTATCAGTAGAACATTTGGATTCTCTGCTTCCTTCTTTATTTATTACTGGAATTCAGTTCTGAGGAAACTTTTACCAACGACTGAAGGCTCATGAAATATAATTTGTAAAAGAAGACAGTATGCTTAACTCTTTGATTTGTAGCATTTTAGAAAAAATGATTTGGTGTCTTAGTAACATCTATAGGTGACAGATTAAGGCAGTATGTTATAAATTCTTGGATGCCCCATATTTGATGTATTCTGTATATTTCTATATTTATTTTTGGTGCTGGGGATATTTGGTATCTTTTTAATTCTCCACAGATGTCATTATCTTTTTTTGATACTCAAATTGTACCGTCAACTGGGACCCCTTTCACCCTGTCAATAATAGTCAGCATATATATATACATATATAAATATGCATTGTACACATATATAAATATGCATTTAAATTACATAATACCCCCTGCACTGTAAAGAATCTCAATTGACCAAACATGCATCCACCTCTTCACCTGCACACTAGCTCTCCTTTCTGACCTCATAGACAGTTAGAACTAGTCTTTTGATTATGTAGGCTTTCAGTTTCTACAAAGTCTTTCATAATCTTATTTGATCATTTTTCCTTTTTAATACCTCTTTAAACTCAATTCAATTAAATCCACATTTAAAACTAACTGTATATCTTCAGTATCTAATCACAAGTCTTTCTTTGAGCCCATGGGGAAATGCATAACATCTCCATGTCTCTAGTACTTAACAGTAGCCATTCATCACATTACCGCTGAATAAACTAACATAGGCAGATCCAAAGTCAAATAATCTCAAAATCCATATTCCCTAAATTCAGCAAATCATGATCAAGTAAAGAGTTAAAAAAAGAAAACCTAGACAAATCATCAGCTAACCTTCTTAATTTGATAAATTTACTGTAATCGAAGACTTGACTCCTATTGACTCCGTATCTTGTGTCTCATTTATGGAATAATTAAGTGCCTATATATCATTTCTGCTCAAGAGTCCATTTGGTATATCATTTATAGGCATAAATATGCTGCTACATTGTTCTGCCCTGAAGAGAATAGTCACTGGAGCATAGATGCATACACTTGCCAGGAAAACATAGAGACCCAGGATGAGTCCATGGAAACGGACCATCTACTTCTCAAACCAACAGAGAGGATCCAACACAGGAAACATTAAAGTGAAGAAAAAATATGTAACTGGAACACATGGGCCCACATATGAGGATGGTATGAGAAAGTGATAGCTGATGCTCACTATAAAGCAAGAGGGCTTTCACTTGCTATCTGGAAGTTGTACCAATTCTTCAAGAAAATTCAGGTGATTGAACATAAAAGCCACACCAACTAATTTCTCTGCCCCTTGGTCCTGTGACCTCAGTGTTAATATGGAATCATTTAAGAAGATAAAGGTGTAAAGTTTGGAAGAAAGCAAATTTGAAAGGCACCAAATAGAGTGTATCATTCAACACTTATCACACTGCTTAACATAGTCCTGAAACCAGTAGTCATTCGGCAAGTATAAAGGATTGCCAAACATGGAGATAGCTGTAGTGTCCATTGCAAAGGATGAAAGAGCATCTCCACCTCCCTGAAGCTTAAGGAAGAAGGTTATAAAGACAGAACAGCAATGAGTGCACTCTCCCATTCCATGTACCATAAGATGCTCTTGACATGAAGACTTAGGGAATCCGGGAGGAAGGGAATAGGGAAGACCTGGCATCACCAGAATGGGATTTTACTTGGCATTTAGCAATTTGCATGATTAGATCAACTGTAAGATTAGGATTTTATGGTTATTGTCACTATTTTTTTCAAGTCAGGGAGAGATTCTTGTGAATATTGCAGAGATGAAGGGAAGGATGAAATATTTTCCAGGAAACACGTATTCAGAGGAACAATTATGTGAATTCTTTATGGCACAGGGCTTTTTTCACATGTAGTGGTTATAATTTTCCCTCACAGCATAGACTAAATGCTTTTCCAAAAAGATAAATGATGGCTTACTTGGTCTTCCTAATCTCAACATAGAATTAGAAATATCAAACCAGCCTCACAGTTGCAAACACCTTTTCATATTAATAACCGAAGCAACTCTGTATAAAGAAAACATATGAAAACAAATCACTGTATGTTCCTGTCTGCTCAGAATCAAAAAGAGGAATCCCAGAGTGAGAGTACAAACGGTGCACAGAAACCGCCCCGTTACATAGTGGTCTGGGGGACAATCTTGATGCAGTAATTCACCACACAGGGGCCAGAGGCAGACTGTAGGTTCAAATTTCAATCTGATCACTTTGTTGTTGTATAAATAACCTAAGGGGCAGTAGATATGAGATTGAGCACAGCCCCTTTCTGCTAGCCACATAGGACGAGAGCAAGACTGCTTGGCAGATAATTTTGCAATATCAAAATACAACAGACGCTCTGTTGATCTCTACAGATCTAATCAATATCTATGAACACAACTACCCAGTTTCCCAGCATGCTCTGATACATTTTAAAGTAATTTTCAAAACTGAGTTATAACTTTAGGAAAGCTTAATATGATTTACAGTAAAATACAGAGCTTGAAAAACTTTTAAATATATTGTGCCTTGTGAAAGCCACCAGAAAAATAAATGCAGATTATTTCCATTCTATTAATAGATATGGGCTTCTTCACAACCCACCCACCCCCTTCTTGTTATCTTGTCTCAAAGGTCATCACTATACTGACTTCTCTCAGCATAGTATGGGAAGCACCTAGGATTTATAAATAGAATTAAACACTGAGACCCTTGATCTCTGACTAATTTCACTCAGCATCACATTGAGGAGACAGTCACGTGGCATTCTGTCAGGGGCTGGTTTTGATTGACGGGTATAACTATATTGTATGGATACAGCACAAATTGTTTCTGCAATATAGTGCCAACAAATGGTTGTGTTGTTTCCAGTTTGGGACAACTATGAATAAAGCTAGTCTAACCACCCTCGAGCATTTTTTTTTCTATGAATGCAAGTCCTTGTTCCTGTTGAGTAGGATTGCTGAGTCATAGAAAGGAATATGTCTAGCTTTGACAGGTGCAGAAAAACACTTTGGTAGAGCAGTGGCTTCAGTTGAGCACATACTGGGAGGTGGGTGGGAGGACTTCCCAGTTGTTTCCATACTCACTAACACTAGGCATCATCAGATTTTGGATGTTAGCCTTTCTGGTTGTGTGTGACAGCATTGCATTATGGTTCTAACTTCCATGTTTATAATCTTTCTGTACTGGGGCGGGTATGTGGATATTTTATTTTGTAAAACCTACCAAGCCTTTTACTCATTATTAAACTCCTTTTCTTTAAAACATTGATTGTTAGGGACTGGGAAGATAGCTCTGTAGGTAATGTGCTTGCCACACAAACACCAGGATCTGAGTTCATATTCCCAGAAGCCACACAAAAAGCCAAATATATGCCTCTAACCTCCTCCCCTCCGTGGCCCCTATGCTGTGGAGCAGAGATGGGCAGACCCCTGGGGATCACTGGCCGGATGATCTAGACAACCAGTGAGCTTCAGGTTCAGTAAGAGTACCTGCTTGGAAAGAGTAAGGTAGAGAGACATAGTGGAAGACACTCAACATTGGCTTTCAGCATCCACATGTGTGCAAATGGGTGTGTGAACCCACATATGTGAATATACCCTCACACATACACACACACACACACACACACACACACACACACACACACACCTATACATGTACACAAACAAAAACAATAAAATTGATTTGTAGTAGCTTCCCCTTTCAATGACAATTTCTGTCTGGCTTAGCTGCAAATCGGAAGACTTCTTAGTCTGGAAACTTGCCCCATAAACTCACAGAGCCCATGAAAACAGTTTGCTTACTTTTACAGATTAATTACAAAGGATGATTTTTTAAAAGATTTATTTATTTTCATGTGTATGTGTGTTTTGCCTGAATGTATTTATGTATGTGCCTGTTGCCTGAGGTCCAAAGAGGGCATCAAATCCCCTGGGACTAGGATTACACCTGCATTGTGGGTGCTGGGAACCAAACCCAGGTCCTGTTTAAGAGTGCTCTTAACCATACAGCCATGGCTCTAACACCACAAAAGATGGAATAAAAACAGGTATTAACAACTCAATGAAGAGATACACAAGACTTGGTGAACTTGAGTCCCAAATGCCAGATCTTCCACTTTTAGGGAGTTAAATACATCCATCCTAGCACACAGGTTTGTGTTGACCAACCTGATAGCTCTCTAAATTTTGTAGCTCAGGGATGACCCTTCATCATGTAGGCACACTCAATTAAGCCAACACCCTGCTCTTCTTACCTCCCAGTGGACAGTGAACCTGGAAGTTCCAATATATTGATGGCTTGGTATTTCTTTGACTAGTACTCATCCAAGAATTGCCTATAAAAAAACAAAGAAGCTATTTTCTCCAAAATTCAAGGGATTAGGAGCTCTGTGTCAGAAACTGGAGTCAAAATTCAAATATTGGAATCAAAGTTTGTGTAGCACCTTTAAAACTCAGGAAACATGGGAAGGAAGCAGAAATCTATATTTTTATTGTGTTATATTTATAATCTTAAAATAAGTTAAGCTCAGTCATGAAATATTAATTCACTTCTGCATAATTTCATTCTGCTTATTAATATTTTGTTTAGAGATTTTCTAAATGTGCCCATGATAAAATTGACCTGTGATTCTCCATTCTTGTGCTAATCTTTAAAGTTTCTTGTTATTAAGGAATAAAATGAAGAGTCTGTGCCCTTAGTTTTTTTAAAGTATTTGTGTGTGATTAGCACATGCATTCCTCAAACCTAATGTCATCCACAGAATTTAGACAAGGTATTCAAGATGCACCTGGTATACCATCTTGGAATCAGGTGTTCGGGTTCTCACAAATATACTGTAGTTGTGTGTTGATTATGGAATAAAATGGAAGATTTTATATATACTTGAGATACACAGGTAGGAAACTGCAAGAAGAAAGCTAATGGGAGTCACTTTGGCCGGAAGTCATTGTCTCTTACCAGCTCCATCTCAGAAGAACCCAAGGCCACTTGCCAAGGTACACCAGGTTTCTTAGAGTTTCTGTGCTGTAATAAAACACCATGACCAAAAATAAATAAAAATAAAAATATACATTGGGGAGGAAAGAAATTATTTCATCCTACAGTTCTACATTACATGCAGTCACTGAGGAAAGTCAGGGCAAGAATTCAAACAAGGCAGGCATCTGGAAGCAGGGGCTGATGCAGAGGCCATGGCGGAGTGCTGCTCACTGGCTTTTTCCTCCTGATTTGCTTAGCCTGCTTTCTTATACCGCCAGTCCAGGGGTGGCACCCCCAACCTTCATCCTGAGGCGGACTTATGCATTCCAGCTGTGAGTGAGACAATGCCATGGATTGCTGTAAGGCAGCCCCCCAGCCTCCCAGTTAGCACTGTCACCAAGCCTTCATCAGGGCCCCTTACTGTCCCATGAAGCAAGCTGCTTCTGAGTGTTACATCCTGTGGGCATGAGCCCATTGCTGCATCACTTTTACTATAAACTATGGCCTCTGAGGATGGGCCCTCCCACATTGCTCACTAATTAAGAAAATACCCCTAAAGACTTGAGTACAGACAATCTTTTGGAGGCATTTTTCTCAATTAAGATTGCTGCTTCCAGATATGTCAAAGTTTGTGTCAAGTTGACAAAAACCAACCAGAACACCAGGAATGAATCTAAAAAAAAAAAAAAAAATTCTAAAGGTTTTCAGAGACAGGTTCTTAATTTATGCTCAGAGACAGAAGCCGTCCACAGAGGTATGGTCAGCCAATCTAAGTAGGAGCTCATGGACCTCAGGCATTAACAGCACTGAAAGCTCAGGGTTAATTAAGAGTAGGAGTGGATGCGCTTGGTAAGAGAGAAGATGTCCCTACTGGTTTCCTGACATTCTTGTGGGAAGAACCAAATGGATAATACTGAGTGTACCCCCGATGTGATGACAGTCCCACAATTCAATCCTGGGGAGAAGCACACTGAGTTCAGTCATCAAGGACTTGGCAGATGCAGAGTGTGGCTTTTGTAGAGGGTTTTTACTTGTCTGGATTACTAGGTGCAAAACCCAGATGGCTTATGAAACAGGATAGTAGATTATAACAAGCTTAGTCAGGTACTAAAGCCAATTGTGACAACAGTTTCCCCGCACAGCTCCTGCCCCCTGGTGTGCAGTGGCTGGCCTGATTTGGGGCAACAGTCCTCTACTTGGAACAAAAGGGGTTTGTATTTATATGTCAGGGATGACAATTTACCTTTATGGTATTGTTTCACAGCTGTGTAGAATGTAATTGCACCACCTCAGGCTCATGTGACTCATTTCCCAACCTCTCTTAATAGGATCCAGAATAGCCCTGCTCATTCCAGCAGCTCACAGAGCATGCTGAAGGGTCCTCCCAAGATTGGGTGATGCTAACTGGATCTTGGCTAGCACAGAGTATACAGTACCCTGGATGACCTCCCCAATCATCTGAACGTCTAAAGATGAGAGATGAACTTGAAGGAAATTTAGGGGCTTTCTGTAACTAGGAAGTTGACTAATCATCTGAGTGTCAGGATTTGCCTCTTACAGACAAGATGTTAAAAACGTATTCTGCCCACAGTTTGGAAAGAGACACATTGTGTTGGAAATTGAACATCATAAATGCCATCTTTGGTCATACTTTTTTGACCTTGTCTATCAGCAGATAGTTCATAATACTCATCTACAATGGCCACCATCTGTGGATTAACATAATTTCACCTTGTCATGGAATTCATTGTAGTATCACTTCTATGCAGAGATCATATTCTATAGTAAAAGAAATGTAAATGGGTTCATGCCCACAGAATATACCTTCTGATTACGAGCAGTAACATCCAGAAGCAGCCTGCTCCACAGGGTAGTAAAATGTTCTGCTGAAGGCTTGGGGACAGTGATAGGAGACAGCACCTTTCAATACTGAAACCAATAAATTTCCTTAAAAGCAATCTTGTCATTGTCTCACCCACAGCCAGAAAGCATGGGTCTTGGGACTGAGGTGCAAAGATGGGAATCTCACAACTAACTCTTGCTCCCTGTTTGGCAATGATGAGTTCAACAGGCTTAGAGGCTTTTATACCTAAGAAAGAAATATCTCCACCAGGTAGCACAGTTGGGATCACAGTCTATCAGAAACTGAACTTCCCTTGATGCTGAACCAAGAGTCAGAGAAGAGCAAGACTATACTTTCTTTCCCTAGTGCACAATACATTTACTACTGGGGAAATTGACCTATTGCTACTCACTGGGGATGAGTATGTCTGAGTCTACAGCCCACAGGGCTCACTGGATGCCTCTTAGGTCTCCCTTGCCCAACAGACCTCAATGGTGCCATACCATAAGGATAAAACAAAGAGAGAAAAGCATAAAGATCTTAGTGAGTACAGAAGTCTGAATGATCTTATCAGGTACAGAGACCCATCCAACTGAGATACTGGCAAGAGTTGGAGGTGAAAATGAGTAAAAGCAGTGAAACATATGCAAATCACTAATTAGTATGCTCAGCCACCCAACCGAGGAGCATCATGGCAGCCATGTGTGGTACTTGCTTGCCCTTCTTTGTCTTCTAGCGTCTTTGAGTTGCACACCAATATGGCTAATATTTTAGGTTCTAGGTATAGGTACAAATGGATTTATGGCCTCTCTGATAGAATAGGAGCTGTCTAGGCTTCATACATCCTCTGTGATTAATGCAAAACATTTTCATTCGGGTGAAGGTGAAAGTGAGTGCTGAAAGGAAATGATTTAGCCAATGACAGTCACTTTCCTCCTGCTCTTCCCAGCCCACTGTTTCACAAATGATGGCAACAGGCTCCTTTGCCCCTCAGCTTGGTTTCTGACTTGTTTTGGCCCCAGCAGGACAGGAACAAGAGCAGAGAATGAAGTAGGAGTTACTTGTTTCTCCTCTCTGCATGTGGCTTCTATGGACTTCTACTGTCTGCATGCCTATGTCTCTGCTGCTTTCGATCTCTCTGCGTGACCCCCTTCGCCCACCCCCACTCCTCCTCCTGCTCCTGGTTCCTGGGCAGTTGGTGCTGACAGCTCTGCTATGACTAGACTCAGGGTATTTCCTTCCTCCTGTGGCCTTTCCTTGTTCTTTTTTTTTTTTCTGGGATTCTCAGTGGCCACAGATGATCTGCGTCCTCCCACCCAGATGCCTGAAGAACTAGCACTCTTTCCCTACTTCATTTCCTAGCACACAGAAAAGAATCTTTTCATTCAGTTAAATATTTACAGAAGACAAGACGTGCAGTTACATCTTATGCTTTTGCCCAGCAAAAAATAGAAACAGAAACAAAAATCCCACAGGCAGGAAGTTATAAGTAGCTTGGCTATCTACTTGGAAAAGGTATGAAAGGAAGGAGGAATCAAGACAAATTAACACCTTAAAATATACTCCACTTGAAATTTTCTTGGCTAGCTGTCTGCCTGCTTCCAAACTGGACATAGATGCTCTGTCTCCACTCAGCATCTCATCCATGGAACCGTTGGCA
The DNA here is from genome assembly GCF_004664715.2 of Peromyscus leucopus. Classification (NCBI taxonomy): domain Eukaryota; kingdom Metazoa; phylum Chordata; class Mammalia; order Rodentia; family Cricetidae; genus Peromyscus; species Peromyscus leucopus. Next base: position 138,289,540 of record NC_051063.1, on the reverse strand, counting down.
GCGAAGGCCCAATCAAAGGAAGGGAGATGTGCTTCATCTCCAGGGTCAACTTCAATTGAGTGGCTTTCGAAGCAGGGTATTTGGAAAGAGTCTGAGGACTCATCCTGGCTCAGCGGGAACCTGTGCTATAATCAAATGGTGATTTACCAGGGAAGGTGATCAGAGGAACAGCAGCCAGGAATGATGTATTCATTACTTCCAGTGTAATCTCACATGGCATAATCATTGTCTCTGGTCTCTTAGCCCTCCTGTGTATTGTAGGCAATCTCTCTCATTGGGAGAGGCTAAATTGGGAGGCTAAGGCAAGAAATGTAGTCTTCAAATTCCAAAATTCATTTACATATAAGAGGATATTCTGTAGCAGGCTTTCTTGGACTGCCAGCCCCCAAATCATGACATGGAGACTTATTATTAATTATGAATGCTTGGCCTTAGCTTAGGCTTGTTTCTAGATAGCTCTTTTTCTTTAACTTAAGTTAACCTATTTCTGTTAGTCTGTGTGCTGTGTTGAGGCTCATATACCTCATCTACATACTGTCCATCCTTTTTTCCTGCTTTCTCCATGTCTGGTGGGCTGGCTACCTGGCTGGCTGGTTGGCTCCCCTTTTCTCTCTGCCTGCCAACCCCGCCTATCACTCCTCTGACTAGCTATTGGCTGTTCAGCTTTTTATTAGACCAATCAGGTACCTTAGGCAGACAAGGTGAGACAGCAACACATCTTTACATAGTTAAACAATTGTTCTTCAACACAAACAAATGTAACATATTCTTACTTAGTTAAACAAATATTCTATTCCACAACAATATTCCCTCTTCATTTAAGTAAATTTATTTATTTATTTTACAGCCTAACCACAACTTCCTCTCCCTCATTTCCTCCCATTCCCTGCCTGTTATCACTCCCCAATCCATTTCTCCTGTTTCTGTTTAGGAAGGTCATGGCAGGTCTCCCATGAGTATTGACAAAACATGGCAAGGATATTCCCCCTAATAGCAAGTCCCTGCTGATATTAACGGCTAGGCTATTTACAAGAATTTCTAACTTTGGTCTTTAAAAAAAAACTGAATAATATAATTCCCTATTTCACAATAGCTGAACAGTAGAGCTGCAGTGGCAAATAATGAGCTGCTTTGACCTAACTGGAGTATGAGGCAATCACATCTTCACTCTTTTTGAAGTTGTGTTTACACAGAATCTGCTTCCTCATTGAACATCAGGTTCAAGAATACTGCTTACATTTTGGTTATGTCCAGTTCTGGTTTCATTTCTGACCCTGTTCTTGAATTAAAGAAGGAGCCAACAGCCTTGGTCAACCATTGGCTAAGACTCAATATGGGTAGCATGGTGTGCATGTTCACCCCTGAGCTACAACATTGCTTTCTCAGTGGAACCAGGATCTTGTTTTTTGTCTGCTGTGATGCTGAGCCACATTTCTCTAGCCTTGGGGAGGAGACCATGTGCCTCTATCACTTGTTAGAACCAGTCTTGTTATTCCTCAAACATCCTGTGAGATGATGACTGCCCATCATAAGTCCTTTCCTCTGTGTCCTCTTTACCTGCAAGGGACCCACCACCACCACCACCACCACACACACAGAGCATCGTTTTAGGATAGTTGGCTAATGGGTGGATATGCTTTAGACTTTGGGTTTATGTACATTTCTGCTTCTTTTTAGAGTAAAGATAATTGGCCCCTGAGTAAATCTGGGTGAGTGCTACCACCCGGCACACTGTCTTCTCGACTCCTCACTTCCACACTGATCTTGTGTAGTTCTGCAGATTTGCATAGAGTAGAGCTTCAGACTGTGTCTGGCTGCTAGACATATCACAAAAGTCAGCTATGCTGATAGATGGGAACATGGCCAATCTAAAAGCACACAGTCAGAGATAGAAGGGCAGCCTCAACTCAGCTTTGGAAGTCAGAATCTAGATTGCATAATTCTTTGTGTATTGTAGATTCTGTGCGTGAATTCAGAAGGCTTTTGAACTATAATTTGCATGTCACTTGGTTTGAGGTTTCACTTGGAAGTGAAACCATAAAAGATCATTTTCCAGCAACCTAGAGATCATTGATTCTGCTAGCTTGGTTGATCAGTGAGCTCCAGGCCCCCCCTGTCTCCTGCTCCCCAACATTTGGATTATAAACACACACTGCCATGTCTGGATTCTGACATGGGTGCTGAATATTGAACTCTAGGTCCTCATGCTAGCACAGTCAGCTCTTTATTAAGTGAGCTCCTCCAATTTCCTACAGTTCCTCTTTCTACGTTCCAGCTTGGCAGTCTTACAAAGGACTTGAATGGTTAATATATAGTGGATGCTGAATACCATTGTATACTAAAGAAAGTATTTGGGGAAAAAGAGGTCTCTCTTGGTTGAGTATTATTGAAAATTAATTTAAAGTAAAACTTTCAAGCTACATTTATTCCCTAAGAAATGAGGTGAAAAGAGACCAAATGTGTCACCAGGCAGACGATTCTAGCTCTATAATCACCATCCCCACTCTTGCTAATTAAATCTTCAACACACATTGGCTTTGCTCCCTGAGGTACACTAACGCAGATATATAAGCAGGTCTCTTTAAGATGAGAGATTCCACATGTTTGAGATGATAAGTATCTATAAATTGCAGCAAAGTTAGAGTATGACATCTAAATAAGGGAGTTAAGCCTTGTAGTAGAGGTAATAATGTTACTCGCTGAATAATGTCCTGTCCCAAATTGGAAGCATCCATGTTGCTACAGGATTCTCAGGGCAAGTCAAGAAGTGTGATTGTTAGAAATCTTAAGCTGCATACAAAGGTAAACCTGGCAGCATAGGGCAGTGTCTGTGAGTGAGCGCCAATCAGATTTGTTGTGCTAATTGGGTTGCATTGGGAGTCAACTGATCTGGTCATTAAGACCATCAAAATAACCAGATGTTTTCACTAATTGCTTGGCAATTGATCTGAATTTTTATGATGCTGTTGACTCATTGGTACATCCTGATTTGGCTTCCAAGGTTTCCAACATCGACCATGAGTAAAATGTTCTGTGTATGTGGAAAATGTCCCTGGGCCCTTTCCAATGACAGAGTTCTGGATTTCATCTTTTTATATGGATAAGAGGAATGTGGAAGAGCTAAGTTTGGGCACAAATTGGCTGACTTGTAGTAAGCTGAGAAATGGTTTTGTTCCACACATTGTAAATGAATATTAACTAGAATGTGAATGTGAATAAGCAGGTTCCATCTTCAAAGCTGAGCTGAATTCTTTACGAATAGTGTTTGTTCATAAAAACATAGCCTGCAACATTCTGAATGGTTTACTAGTCTGTATTAATGAAAGTCTGAGTCTTACCCATTCTGTCATGCTGTAGTTATGATGGAAACAGCCTGTGATATGTATGACATTGTTAAAAAAAATACACTTTAAGATATATATTTTTGGCTGCCGCCGCCACCGCCGCCGCCGCCACCACCACCACCATCCGCGAGGCAGGCGAGAGGAGGAAGAGTGCAGCGCGGCGGCCCTGGGGCCGAGGAGGGACCCAGACATGGAGCTGCGGGAAGAAGCTTGGTCTCCGGGGCCGCTGAACTCTGAGGACCAGCAGATGGCCAGTCATGAGAACCCAGGTTACAGTCCATCATGCCGTGAAGTCACGGGCAGGAGCTTGAAACAGCTAGTCACAGCACATCCAGTCAACAGCAGAGAGAAATAAACGCATGTTTGCTTGCTTGGAAAAAAAAAAAAAAAAAAGATATATATTTTTGTGTGTAGATGTGTGTGTGTGTGAGTGTGTGTGTGTGTGTGTGTATACATATGTGTGTGAGGGTTATATAAATATGTGGGTCTCATGCATGTGAAGGCCAAAGGATAATCTTAGGTGTCATCCTTCAGGCATGTCTACCTTATTTTTGTTTTAGTTTTGACATGGGCTTCTTACTGGACTATGACAAGTAGACTAGTGAGCATCAGGGATCTGCCTGTCTCTGCCTCCCCAGAGCAGGGATTACGAGAGCAGATGCCTGGCGCTCTCTCTCTCTCTCTCTCTCTCTCTCTCTCTCTCTCTCTCTCTCTCTCCATCCATCCATCCATCCATCCATCCATCTATCTATCTATCTATCTATCTATCATCTATCTATCTTCTATCTGCCTTCCTTCCTTATTTCCTTTCTTTCTGATATAGAGTCTCTATATAGATTTGGCTGTCTTAGAACTCACCAGGCTGGTCTTGAACTTACAGAGATCTGACTGCCTCTGCCTTCCAAGTGTTAAGATTAAAGGTTTGTAACATCATGCCTGGCCCAACTTACTTTCTTTAATGTGGGTTCTGGAAACTGAACCATGTGTTTACCTCATATGCACATTACTGACTGAACTATTTTCTCAGTCCTCAAGAGACACTACCATGAAAAATTAGTGCACTATTCATCCTAGATAAAAGAAAACCTAACTTTAAATTTTATTATTTTTATTGTTTTTAGTATTATATTACCCTTTTTAGAATTACGTAAATGTTTTTTTATCAATGCACTCCCTTCCCAAACTCTTCCCAAATCTACCCCTTCCCTATCCATTATATTTTGTGTCCTTTTGTTTTTAACATCAAGACCAACTTGTGAAGCCCAAATATTCTTGGATATGTGGTCTTCCATTGGAGCATAGTCAACTTACCCAGGCAATACTCTTAAAAGAACTGTTTCTCCGGGCGGTGGTGGCGCACGCCTTTAATCCCAGCACTCGGGAGGCAGAGGCAGGCGGATCTCTGTGAGTTCGAGGCCAGCCTGGGCTGCCAAGTGAGTTCCAGGAAAGGGCGCAAAGCTACACAGAGAAACCCTGTCTTGAAAAACCAAAAAAAAAAAAAAAAAAAAAGAACTGATTCTCTCTCTCCAAGGAACTAACCATTACCAATAGCTCCTTTGTTAGGGATGGGATTTCATGCCCAGCTCCCTTCACCATGCTAGTATTTTTTTTTGGGGGGGGGGGGGTCCATGCTGGTAGATCAGAGAGACAGAACGAGCCACAGCTATCTCACCTTGCCGGATCCTCAGCTGGTCTTGTCTCCTCAGACTGGAGGCCTCTGAGTCCTCATCCGGAATGGGTCTCAGCTGAGTTACTGCTCCAAAGCCTGAATGCTTAACCAGCCAAAATGCTTAACCAGCCAAAATCTTAACCAGCCAAATGCCTCTAGTTTCTGGTCCTCACGCCTTATATATCTTTCTACTTTCTACCACCACTCCCTGGGATTAAAGGCTGGCTTTCTGGGATTAAAGGCGTGTCACCATGCTTGGCTGTTTCCAATGTGGCCTTGAACTCACAGAGATCCAGAGGGATTTCTATCTCTGGGATGCTAGGATTAAAGGTGTGAGTGCCACCATTTTCTAGCCTTTGTATCTAGTGGCTGTCTGTTCTCTGACCCCAGATATTTTTATTAGAGTACACAATATTTTGGTGAACACAATACCACCACATCTCCTCTCTTTTTGTCTAAAATTAAAAAAAGCTTATAACTAATACAAGAAAAAACTATCCAATAAGTATATACAATATATACAGCCAAAACTTACATTAATGATGTCTAGTCCATTAACATGACAGATTCATATGAAAACTCCATTATATATATTAACAATGTCCAGTCCAGTAACATCTGATAAACTCAGACCAAAAAATTTTCATTACTTATCTTATTTAAAACAAGTAGTTCCTTTTAAAAAGTAGATTCCATAATCTCCCTTTTTATCTTATTATATCCATATTCTCTCTTTTTTCTATTCATAATACATTCAGTAGTCTACCTTTTGTCATTTTTATATCTTCCCTTTTTCTTCAGTGTAGATTCAGTGATCTACCTATTTATCCTATTATTTCTTTATCTTTTTCCTCAGAGTAGATTCGATGATCTATCTCATATCTATATTCTCTTTTTCTTTTTGCTTTCTAGGGGTGAAGATATCTTTAGGGAATCTTGAAAAGAAAATTTTTGGGTTAATCGTCAGTCCTGTATCATTTGTCCATTCTCTGCATAAAAGGAAAGTTCAGGGCTTGTTTCAAGTCCTTGTTCGAGTAGTCTGTCAGGCTGTATCATCTCAGCTAGTCCTCTCGAAATTGTCCTGACCAGTTTGTAGTCCAAAGTCGATTTTTCCATGGTGTTAATCGGCTTAATGGCTTTATCATAGTCCATGTGGAATCATCATTGTAGGATCCTGTCATCTTTTTGAAGATTTCAAAGTCACTGTTAGACATAGTCATGGTTTCCTGCGGCTTTTTTTTTTTTTTTTTTTTTTTTTTTTTTTTTTTTTTTTTTTTTTGCCTCCTCTGTGGTTTGGAGCAATCACAGTCTGATAAATGTCTGTCTCTCGGAACCATGAACATTCTTCCCTAGAACAGAAAATCTTCACAACAATTTCTCCCCACCATTTGTCTTGCCAAACTTTTCCAAACTGACCTTTGCCGAAGCTTTCTTGTAACATGATGGTCCTGGCAATTCTTCTCTGAACCAGTGAGCTGCCATGTGGGTGCTGGGAATTGAACCCAGGTCCTCTGGAAGAACAGCCAGTGTTCCTAACCACTGAGCCATCTCTCCAGCCACCATGCTAGTATTTGATATGGCTTGAGCTTGCATAGTCTTTGGCATGCTGTCCCAACTGCTGTGAGTCCATATGTGCAGATGTCCTGCTATGTCTAGGAGACACTGTTCCCTTGTCATCATCCACTACCCCTGGCTCTTAAAGCTTCAGCCTTTCTTTTTCAATGATGCCCAAACTTCAGGAGAGGGAGGTGAGACATATTAGTTCCCTTTAGGTCAGAACATTATGTAGTAGCTTATTCTCTGCATCTTGGCCAGGTGAGGGTCTCTGTTCACCGTCCACTGAAAATAGAATCTTCTTAGGTGATAGTTGAGAGATGCATTAATTTAGGGGTATAGCAATAAGTCATTAGGAGTCAGTTCAATACTATGTCCTTTTAGTAGAATAATAGTCGTAGGCTTTCTTCTAGAGCCTATGGCCTGTTTAGCTATAAGTTCTTGGCTCAATAACAGTGCCAGATATGGGTTTCATCCTGTGGAGCAGGATTGGAATCCAATCAGAGTGGTTGGTTACTTCCATGATATTTATGCTCTATTGCACCAATGGCCATGTCTTCTCAGAGCAATCATTATTGTAGCTCTCAGTATTCAGAGATACATAAGACTGATGTTTACCTTTCTCCTCCAGTAACATGCATAGCATCTTCCAACACTATGAAAACTAACCAATATGGATGAAGCATCCAGTTAGCACTGCTGTGGATATTGCTCTGTATAAATAAAATTCTGTTTGGCCAGTAGCTAGGCAGGAAGTATAGGCAGGACAAGCAGAGAAGAGAATTCTGGGAACAGGAAGGCTGAGTCAGGAGACGCTGCCAGCCGCCACCGCCATGAGAAGCAAGAGGTGAAGGCAGAACTGAGAAAAGGTACCAAGCCACATGGTGAAACATAAATAAGAATTATGGGTTAATTTAAGTGTAATAGCTAGTCAGTAATAAGTTTGAGCAAATGGCCGTACAGTTTGTAAATAATATAAGTCTCTGTGTGTTTACTGGTGAATATCTCTCATTCCCCAGTCCCAAGCAGCTGCGGAACTGGGGAATGAGAGAGATTTGTCCTGACCACCAGCAGGCTGGGACACAGGAAAACTCCAGTTACATAGCACCAGCCTGATTTCTCTATGCTCTGTTATTAACGTATGTGATATCTTCAGAAATGGGGTCTTACTATCCAGTTTTGGAGAGAAACCAAGAACATTGGCAATTGCCTATAATGATTGGTGTCTATGGCTAACAACTCTAAAAGAAGTGAAGAAATAAAATGGAGTTACTCTATAATGGGAAACAATGCCAATACTAGAAACCATAGGATGACAAACAAATTTATTAATTTTTAAAAAGTATATGTTTGTGTATGTGTATGTGTTTGGATAGATGCATGTGAGTTCAATTCTTAAGGTGGCCAGATGAGAGCAACAGGTTTCTTGAAATTGGGTTGGTTGTAAGCTGCCTGATATAGGTGCTGGGAACCGAACTTGGTTTCTCCAGAGGAGCAGTGTGAAGCACTTATCCACTGAGCTATGTCTCCAGCATTAACATAAGGTATTTTTAAAGGGGTAGGGTTAAAGATGTGTGTGTGTGTATGTGTTTGTGTGCATGCATATGTGCATGCATGTGTGCGTTTGCATGTTCGTGTGCGTGTGCGTGTGCGTGTGTGTGTGTGTGTGTGTGTGTGTGTGTGTGTGTGTGTGTGTTGCTGTATTTCAGGCATGCTAGGCAAGTACTCTACCGCTGAGGTACCTCTCCTAGTTCAGACAATTTTTCACATTAATGTATGAAGAAATGTTAAAGCTAAAAATATGATGACCTTAAGGTCACACACCAGACTAACATGTTAATCACTTGTTAAGCAAAATTAGTAAGGAGCAGGAGAGCTGCCTCAGTGGTTAAGGTGCTTGCTGCCAAAATTGATGTCTTGAGTTTGACCCCACACAGTGGAAGGAGACTGCAGACTCCCACAAGTAGTCCTTTGATCTCTGTATGTACACTGTGCCCCCAACTAAACAAATGACATGCAATAAAAATTTTTAGAGTTAAGAATAAAGTAGAACATAGTTTCTTAATATGTCTGACTCTTCTGTTGTTTATTCAATTAAAACATTATTAATATCCTCAAATATACTTCTGCTACTCACTGTAATCTAAAACCCAACAGCACTGATATTCCACTAAGAAATGATGGCCAAGAGAGTCCTGTGTCAGACTTTCATTTTACGATGTGTGTATCCATCATTAAAATACAAGAGGCATTAAATTAACAAACTCTAAAAAAAAAAAAAAACAACCAATAATACTGACTTTCAGTTAATTCGTGTTCTAGGAATGGAAGTGGACCAGTGTATCATGTGATTATGATACAAGTATCAAAATATGTGCAAAGCATTATGGGAGCTTAGAGGAGAAAGTATACAGTTTAGTGAAGATGATTCACTGAAGCATTAGAAATTAGTGCTGTATCTTGGGGACCAAGTTAAGAAGTGTGAAAGGTCCTGGTGGGAGAAATTTGTGATGTTTAGGAGTGGTGCCTTCTTTATAGTGGTGTGACTACTGGAATCAAGAAATTGTTCTGGGGCAATCACTGGGGACCTAGTGATAGAGAATGAACTCCCCCATCAGGACACTGAGGGAATAGGAGAGCTTTGATGGAGCGACATGATGCGATCACTCTTCTGTTGCAAAAACACTTTGTATATCAGACAAAGGCTTCACAGAGGAATTGCCAGTTGTATTCTAGACAACTCAATAGAGAGAAGGGCACAGGATGGGGCTGCAAATTTGAACTGCAAATTCCATAACCCCTACAACACGAAACTCCAAAAGGGCTTTAGAGAGTTTACAACTCCTAAATATTCATAAAGAAATTCATTTATGCCACATTTATATACTTCCTTGAGGGGTTTGCACAGTTCTTGGAATAGTAGATGTTGGCAATTTTCAAAACAGATTTATTTTCTGAAAAGATTATCTCCACCATTCCCTAGTCTGGTTCCAGGTCATTAAATGTACATGGGCAGAATCATTGCATTCTCTGGTGGACATTTTAGTCATCACTAGGCAGCGTATAGTCTGCTAATTTAAGAAGAAAGCAGGAGAAAACAATCTTCAAACAAGATAAACAATAAAAATGAGCAATGCGAAATTTAAATAATACTGATTCTCATTGGCCTAGACTTTGCTTCTCAGAAGGTTAATTGACTAGTTTGCAATTCATCATACCTCTATGGAGGCTGTTTGCATAACCTCTATGCAGAGCCACAGGTGTTGATACAATAAGCTGTGCAGTGTGATATAGTTCTGTAACGAAGTGGAAGAAGTATGGGGTCACATGTACACATCCACTCTTAGGGGTGTATACATGTACTCAAGAGCCAAGGTAGATTAGGTTCAAATCCTGACTCTATCACTTACTATGCGAGTTTTGAATAATTTTATGCTCTTTAAATCTTGGTTTCTAAAGACCAGTACTACAGGGAATAATACAAGAGTAGAGTTTACCTCGTTGCAACATATATTGATTGAGTCAAAATGTGTGAAACACTTAGAATGATTCTTGACCCATGATGAAAGCTAAATCAATGTGAGCTATTATCATTGTTATTAGGAGAACTGTAGGGTCCCCACAAGAAGACCTGCCAAGGGAAAAGCAAGAAGGTGACATTTGAACCAAGCTTTGGGAACTACCCAGCCAGTCTCTTGACATGAGGCAGGAGAGGAAGGGATACAGAGAAAAGAAGGACCACCTACCCAGGTATGCTGGGGCATGCTTTTAGGAAGTTCTAAGTGGTCTGGGGATGTGGGTGTCAGGCAGAACAATTCCACAGGGGAGGGTGAAGGTCTTAGCTAGGGGGGTGTTATAAGTGGGGATTTGAACATAATAAATGTGGTTTTAAAGAAAAGGTAGGTAGAGGACCCATGACAATTCCTGACCTATTGCTTGTATATGGCTGGATCTTGTCCACCAATTCCTGAAGAGGAGAGAAAAAGATTTTTTTAAATGGTGGTAAATTCAATTTTAGACACACTGACTTCAGAAACATGCGAAATGACCAGCCTTGAGTAAAGTAGTAGTGCATCATAGGTGCTCAGTAATTATGTGCTGAGTGAACCAAGCCACACAAGTGAGGGAAAATTGGGGCTGTAGGAGACTTCATGCCAACAATGCATGGGAAGATTACTTTTCATTTAAAAAAATAGGTGGAAATGTTTAAGTAGTAAATCTTTTTAAAGAAATACTATTATCCCTTTACAAATTATAAAGCAATACTTACCTATTGCTTAAGTGTTCAGACAATAAGTTATAAAGAACAATGCAAAAAGGCAGCCATCTTTTTTGAATTTTTGATATTACAAAATAACTACATCTTTCCATCCCTCCCTCTTTCTCCCTCCAAACCCTCCTTGCTCTCTTTCAAAGTAATGTCCCTTTTTAAACTCAAATGGATGAGAGGCACTTTAAAAAAACGTTCAACATCCTCAGTCATGAGGGAAATGCAAATCAAAACTACTTTGAGATTTCATCTTACAACCAGTCAAAATGGCCAAGATCAATAAAATAAGTGACAGCTAACGCAGGAGAGAATGTGGAGTAGGGGGGACACATTGCTGGTGAGAGTGCAAACTTGTACAGCCACTAAGGAAATCAGTGTGGCACTTCCTCAGAAATATGGGAATCAGTCTACCTAAGACCCAGCCAGAGGTAGCTATAGACACAGCTACCTAAAGACAAAGGTATTCCCAAGCTGAGAATAGGTTTGAAAGACCCAGAGAATGCTTCATCCTATTACAGAGACACTTGCTCAGTCAAGTTAATTGCTGCTCTATTTATAATAGTCAGATGTTGGAAACAGCCTAGATGTCCATCAATATATGAATGGATAAAGAAAATATGATACATTTACAAAATGGAATATTACTCTGCCATTAAAAATGAAAACATGAAATTGGCAGGCAAATGGACGGAACTAGGAAAAAAATCCTGAATGAGGTCACACAGACACAAAAAGACGAATATAATATATATTCACTAAAGCCGGGTGGTGGCGGCGGCGGCGCACGCCTTTAATCCCAGCACTAGGGAGGCAGAGGCAGGCAGATCTCTGTGAGTTCGAGGCCAGCCTGGTCTCCAAAGCGAGTTCCAGGAAAGGTGCAAAGCTACACAGAGAAACCCTGACTCAAAAAACCAATATATATATATTCACTAATATGTGGATGTTACCAGTTAACTCAAAGATAAGCAAGCTACAATCCATAAAATGACAGATGTTAGGTATGGAGGAGGGGATTGAGTGGGGTAAGACAGATCTCTCTAGCAAAGGGAAATAGAATAGATAGTTATGGATGGACATGGGGGCAGAGGAGCTGGAACAGGAGGATTAAGTGGGGAGGAAGAGGAGCATACAGGGAGGGAAGGGACAGCTAAAATTAAGAGCCATTTGAGGGGTTGTATGGAAACCTAACAGAGCAGAAGCTTACTAAAGATTGCTGTATATGTAGATAGATAGATGGCACTCTAAAAAATAAAGATTCTGTATGGAAAATGGTTTAAATCTAATGGAGTTGTTTACCAAAAGTGTCCTATGGGAACCCCCAAACAACCTAGGCTGTTCTAAAAGCTATAGGTTGTTCTCCACAGACTGATAGCAAGGCCTTAATTCTGAAACTAATACCTATACTGCTCGCTGATCATGGAGAACTCAAGCTAGTGCCTACACAGAGCCTTAACCACTACTGGCTAGTGTTCTTCATACTGTGAAGTACTCCACACGCTACCAAGGGAGAAATGTAAACATGAACTCAGCTATAAACCTTCCTATCTACAGTGGTGACCTGCCTGCAAGATATGCAGGTGCAATGAAGACACAAAGCTTATGGGAGTCACCAACCAGTATCTGCTTTGATTTTAGGTCCACTCCATAAGATGGAACCCATACCCAATGTGGATTGGATGACCAAGAACTTGAGACCATATATCGCAGGGTATCCAAGTACTACTGTTCTATAAAAGGAACAGAGCAATAAACTGACATTCTGCTGTACTCAGATGAGTGCCTTGCTTAGCCATTGTTGGAGAAGTTTCTTCCTGAAGCAAAAAGGAACAAATACAGAGATCCACAGCCACACAAAATGCAGAGAGTAAGATATCTTGGAATCCTATATATTATGGCTTTCAGTATCATGTTTTTATGGGATTCCTGGATGTGCAAATGAGTGTGTCTCTGTCTCATTTTCTTGTGCCTTTTCTTGGGCTCTTTTCTTTCTGTTTTTGTCCTATTATGGCTTGTTTTTATATTATATTATATTATATTATATTATATTATATTATATTATATTATGCTGTTATGTTATATTTAATATCATATTATAATTATTCCTTAGATGTCTGTTTGTTTTCTAGAGAGAGACAGAAGGGGATGGATCCAGCCTGAATGGGAGTTGGGAGGAGCTGGGAGAAGAAGGAAGGGAAACTCTAATCAGACCATATTGTATGAAAAAAATACTTCCAATAAAAAAGGAATAAAAGAATGTCTTCTTTTTATCATTAATTGTTCTTACATGTATATACTTATGCATATACATTTTTATTCCTAAAGATATTCATGCTCAGTCTGTATAATGTGGCTAGTATGTATGTTTTCAAGGAGACCATTTGGTATTGGATAACCAATTGGTGTGCTTTTCCCAGGAGACTGTTTCTTCCACAGCATATTGAGAAAAACAACCCCTTTCCATCATCCAGAGGAAATGACCATTAATACTGTTTTCAATGTGAAATTTAAATAGAGTTTTGGTTTTCTAGTACCGGGATTGAACATAGGGTCTCACACTTGAGAGCAAGTGCTCTACCATCAAACTATATCCGCAACCCAGACAAATACATTACACAAAATAAGGCTGCCACATCTATAATGTTTCCTATCTTTTCAGTTTCTGCTAGTTACTCACAAGAGACTATTATCTATATTGCTGTATTAATATTGTGACTGAGTGTTGCATGGTATGTCCTCATACACTTATCCCATAATTATGCACACAGCCCAGAAAAGGAACCTCCATTCTATTTTGATATTATAATCTCCCAAGACCTTCTTGAATACATTTTAATTGACATGTCCAAATATTGTTTTAGGGTAGTTTGTTAGGGTAAATTCTTAGATGTAGGTTTTTGACTAAGAAGAGGTGCTCATACAGCCATGTATTGTTGACATACACCTACAATCTCAGGACTTAGGGGGCTAAAGCAGGAAGATTGTCGTGAATGTGAGCTTACCCATCCTATACAGAAAGATCCTGTCCAAAAAAAAAAATGCTCATTTAGCTGGGCGGTGGTGGCGCACGCCTTTAATCCCAGCACTCAGGAGGCAGAGGCAGGCGGATCTCTGTGAGTTCGAGGCCAGCCTGGTCTCCAAAGCGAGCTCCAGGAAAGGTGCAAAGCTACACAGAGAAACCCTGTCTCGAAAAACCAAAAAAAAAAAAAAAAATGCTCATTTAAGATTAGATAGGCATCTCAAATTATCCTCCAAAAAGTATTTACCTGTCCACTTTCCCTAAAGCAATATAAGAGCAAGATGATTCTCATTTTGAGTCTACCAGGGCATCAACATAGTCTTTGAAACATCAATTTGTTAACAAGGACGGTAAGTATACTTAGGTCTCTGCTACAAGAATATTTATAGAAGACACTCAATAAATTAATTAATTTTTAAAAAGAGCCAACAACATAGCTCAGCATGTGCTTCCCACCATGGCTGACAACCTGAGTTCAATCCCTGGAATACACATGGTAGAAAGGAAGAAAACACAAGGTACCTTCTGTCTTCCACATATGTGTCAGGAAACTTGCACCCAAACTTACACATGTACACATGCATACATACAATCAATCAATCAATCAATCAATATAGCAAAATGACATTTAAAATTCACTCTTGGAGCTGAAGAGATGGCTCAAATGGGTAAGAGCGCTTGTTGCTCTTGCAGAGGACTCGGCTCAGTTCCCAGCAGCACCCAGATTGGGTGGTTCATAATCATATGTAAATCCAGCTCCAGGGAATATGACACTCTCTTATGGTCTCTGTAGGCACCCCACAAACACATGACCCACAACTTCCATACTTATAAATTAAAAAAAAAAAAATTAACCCAGTCTCTCAGTAAGGTTTAGACACGCATACATACTACTGTCTTGTAATACTCCACCAACACTGTCCCTCCTGTCTACTTGGAGCTGTGTGCCCTCTGTCTAATTTCTTTCCTCTTCCCCATGTACCTCTTACTACCCTCAGCACAGCCTCTAGTAACCACCATATGACTTTCTGTTCCTATGAGTTGGACTGTTTTTAGATCCCAGGTATGGATGAGATCATTTGTTGCTTGTCTTTTCATGCATGCTTTACATTGCATAATACATTCCACACACCATGGTGTAGACATCAATGAAATCCTCACATTATCCCCTGCAAATGTGTGTAATTATTATTTGTTGTTTAAACACAATTTGTTGTTTAAACAAAATTTTAAAGAGAGAGCTAAGCAAAGACTTATCTCTCAAAGACATTGATCAGACAGAAATGGACATCTGTGGCGAAAGGAGGGGGTTCTTGTCATCCAGCTGTTGCCTGTGATCCTGAGGTGACTAAGATTGTCCTCAGGTAGGTAGGCAAGTGTATAAAGTAAAAGTAAGAAGGCAAGTGACCCTGTGTCTGACCACAGGAAACTTGAAGTCAAGATAGAGTGGTTCACCTTGGTTGTCAACTTAATTAGATTTGAGATCAACTAAGAGAAAGAGCTGTAGGTGGTCTCCATGAAGAGACTTCTTGGGAGAATAAACTGAAAGGGAAAAACCCTCCCCAGAGTGGGTAGCACACTCTGGCACTGGCCCTGAGATGAAGAGGTCTACAGGAAAAGAAATGTGAAGTTTTGCCTGTCAACCTTTGCTTCCTATTGGTGAATGCATCTACTCTATGTCTTCCTCTGCTGCTGACATCCTTCACTGTCATTGAAACCCAACTTCTTCTGCCTTCTGTCATGAACTGAAGATTGGCAGCTCTCCGGGTATCCATTAGGCCTTCATTGTCAGATGGGGAATGCTGATGCATCCAGCCTGCTAACCTCCATAGCTACTGTGTTCTTAGCCTTTCCAGCAAGCAGCACTCCTTGAACTACCTGGCGACATAGCGTGGGCGATTTTGAATCACCTCCTTTGTAATATATTTCATCCTGTTGTTTCTGTTCCTCTAGAACTCTGACTAATGCACAGAGGGACCAATAGAATAAGAGGACTCAGTGAAAAAGAATGAGTTAAAATAGCCAAAGGTGAGACAGAAAAGACATGGAAGCAAACTCCTTGCTTAAGCCAAGGGGTCCATGTCCTCCAGACACTCCAGCATGGAATCCTCAGTCCAGTTCAAGCACATAACTCTTCCCAGACCTCTGCAGACCTCATTTACTAGAGTCAGATAAGGTCATAGGACATAATGAGCTATGTACATTTTCAGAGACGTTAGATATTCATCCAACCTTCAAGTTATATACCCCAAGCTATCAGAAATTTGTGCAATTCCTACTAACAGTTCTAGATAAGACCTTAGGAGGATTCTTTTTGAGGGGGGTTGTCTGTTTGCTTGCTTTTTAAAGATTTATTTATTTTTATTTGATGAGTGTTTTACCTGCTAACACACCACACACATGTTGCCTGTTGCCAGGGAGGCCAGAAGAGGGTAAGAATTCCCTGAAACTGGAGTTCTAGAAGGTTGTGAGCCACCGTGTGGGCACTAGAAACTGAACCCAGGACCTCTACAAGAGCAGCAAGTGCTTTTCACAGCTGAGCACCATCTGTCCAGCCCCACTAACAGGATTGTTAAACCTCAGAAAAGTTTAATCTCATACTGTCAAGTTCAAAAGTCAAACTTAGTCTCTTAAAATATGACTAAAAGATGCATATCTGTAGATATTACAGAAATGGCTATGAAAGTTTGATTAATAACTGAAACACAAAAAGTGACTTTAACACAATTAAAAAGCTGACCACTACTGATGCGTGTTCAATCCCTGGTATGGGTGATTGTCTTAGTTAGGGCTTTAAATGTTTATAATTATTCATTGAGACACCATGACTACAGTAATTCTTATAAAGGAAAGCATTTGATTGGGGATGGCTTACAGTTTCAGAGGTTTAGTCCATTACCATCATGGTGGGAAGCATGGCAGCATGCAGGCAGACACGGTGCTGGGGAAGGAGCTCAGAGTTCTACTTCTGAGTTTACAGGCAGCAGAAAGCGTCTGATACACACTTCCTCCAACAAGACCACACCTACTCCAACAAAGCCACACCTCCTAATGCTGCCATGCTGATGGGCCTATGGGGACCATTTTTATTCAAACCACTGTGCGGCGTTTACCCACCAACCCCACAGCTCCCCAGAGTTTTCTTAAGTGTGAGCAGCAGAAATATTAGATAGAAGGATTTAGATTGTGGAGATAAACAGATAGAAAATAAAGGATAACCTTGAGAGGGCCTGGAACCTATTCCAACAGGCGCTGACTGTCTCTGCCCCGGGGTATTTATAGAGACACCAACGGGTAGAGCAAAAGGCCTCCCCCCAGCACAGCCAAGTGCTGACCATCTCAGACACCTGCACTCAGGCCCATGGTCCTAATCATCCTCTATGCGGATATTCTGGGTAAAGCCACAAGGAACCCAAAAACGGGCTCCCAGAAACCACCACATTAATATCAGTCTGGGTGGAAAGTGATTATAAAAATCCCATGAGCTTGGTTGTTCTCATATTTTTTTTTAACTTAAGCCAACACTTGAAAGCTACTAGTTTATCTTTCCAGCCCTCAAAACAAAGTAAAGTTTATATATACAACACTGTGGTAAATGTGGGAGATTTTGTACATATGGGAAACATGTAAAATATGGGTGACATATATAAAATGGTAATATACAATGTGTGATATAGATATACAATATGAGGTTTGTATATAATATGTGATCTATATACACACATATACAAAAGAGAGCTTTTCACATACATTTAGAGAAAAGTCTAAATCTGGCTATTGCATATATGCATACATATTTATATGTATGAGTACGTATAAATATATACAGTAGGAACATATTATACATATATAAATATATATATGATAGCAGGAACATTTTCCACACAAGTATATGAAAAGCTCTCTTCTGCTGAGTATTTTTAGCACCTAGCAAGTGTTTTAATCAGAAGTTCCCACAGGTATATTATCAACTACCAGACTTTTGGAATAGTGAATAAGAATTTCTTAAATAGCACCATGGTCTTGAGAACAATATACATTATAATGTCTCTGAAATGTTCAGAGCAGAGCAACCAACCTCATGGTCTATAAATACGCCCTCCCTGGTGTTTTCTTTATTCCGTCCGTAGTTATTCTTCTAAAAGGAGACACTACACTAATGGACACTTGGAGGAGGAAGTGCAGAAATATCTTTATTCTTTCCTGTTCAAAAACATGGAATTTATTTTTGCTATAGATTGCCCACATATGGCAAGCAGCTGTCATTCTGGTTTACAACTCTTGACACATTCAAGTTGTCAAGACAACAGAAAAATTCTCCGTTTTGTAGTGATTTAGAAGACACACTCATGAACTCATTCTGGAGAAAGAAATAAGGAGGAAAAACAGAGAGCTTTTATCAGAGTATAGTGGATCTGATTAGAAAGAACATTAGGCTAAAAATAAAGGGAGTGGGAAACCATTGCAGTTTGTATCCTAACAGGTGAAAATAACTGCAAATCACAATGTTAAAATGGCTACAAAATGAAGCCAACAAAATAGCCACGAAAGAGAAAACACACTATACATATTCAAGGTCCCTTATTCACAACTAGCCTTAGATAAAGAATTGCAGTCCCTTCCAAGAAACCAGAGGCAAGTTGGCCCTTTCCTCAGGGCCAGTAGCTACAAGATGCTTTCCAGACCATCAGGGAGTGTTGACGGTGAGACATTACAGAGATGAGCACTGGACTCCAGACCTAGCCTATCACCCAGTTCTCATCCTGTGCCCAAACCTAGCCAAGCTAGACATGGACACTCAAGATGGCAGCTTCAGATGTTCCTGGATGGAGGAAGCAGAGCTACCACTCATCTGGGCTCTTAGCTATCTATATAACACAGCATACACCACCTCTATTCCCCACTCTGGATCAACTTTACATAACTACACGCATTTCTGTTCTGATGATGATGATGATGATGATGATGATGATGATAAATGGTTTTACCTGACCCAATGTAATCTCCTATTCAAAGTTTGAGGAAATGAGTCTCTGCCGTAAATGTCACTACACTTGGGGAACTTCAGAAGGTAGTCCTGCTCCCTGGATGACATCTCCAAAGCCACATGAATGTCACGACCCGTGACTCTCATCCCATCCTTTCCCCCCTTCATATTATTGCCCTGGTTGTGGGACAGGGGGGAGGGAGAGAAAGGCAAGGCTCCTCTCAGCGTGACAAAAGAAAAAGAAAACCAATTTATTAACTCTTCCCTTTAAAAAGTACCTGACATATCTACATGGAAATTGAATCCCATGGATTGGTAGAGGGGAGAAGTACATGATTTAATTTATCTTGGCTAACAGGAAGCTAAAATCCATATGGCTTTCATTTCTCCTGCACACGAGATGGGCTGGAGTGCCACATCTGTGAGAAATGTGCCTTATGTCAAACTGATTAGGAGAGTCAATATTAGACATAACCTCTTTCTCTTTAAGGTAGACACACTATATCATCCATTTATTTCTCTGGCTGGGCTTAAAGGGAAGCCTTAATCAACTTGCCTCATAACCTACGGGCATTTGGAAGAAAAATCTATATTTGTTTCCTTAGTCAGATTGCTGAAGCATGAAATGGGATGTCTTGTCCTGCCACCTTGGCTGGGATGCTGTCTATTCTGTTTATTTATTTGGATGTGGGAAAGCAGGAAGATTGTCAAAAAGTTTTATATTGCCTGCTGACTCTGAAGGATATGGTTCAAATTGTAGGAAAACAAAAAAAAAAAAACCCAAAAGCCAGAAATCTCCCATCTGGAGAAGGACTCACAAAACAAAGTTCCTCTTAAAACACAGGAAGAGTGTCATTGCCACGGCATCATCAGGATAATATTAGCAAAGAATTCAAATTAGCTATTGCTGTTGTTTTGAAGACAAAATCTTATGTAGCACGGGCCTCAAACTCACAATGTAGCCAGGAATAACCTTGAACTCCAAACCTTCCATCTTCCACCTCCTGAGTTCTGGGATTATAGGGATGCTCCACCATATCCTGATTATGTAGCACAAGGGATTGAAGCCCAGACTTCGTTCATGGTCGGCAAGCACTTTGCCAATTGAGCTACGTCCGCTGGCCATATTAGTTGTCAATGTTGTTTTAAATCAAACTTCTTGGGTACCTTAATCAACAATATTGCAGACACACACCATCAATGGCACTGGAAAGGGATCTCAAGGCTCAATCAGAAAAAGAGAACATGGGCTGGTAGAGCTGCCGTGCAAAGACCTGGTTTCCAAAGTAGAGGCCTGATTGAAGCGAAGGGAGCAGGGGCAAAGAAAAAGACAAGACTTTGACTTGGCATGCCCTAGACTTCACCAGGAGTGACACACAAAGTTGCTGGTCATATGATGATGCCTCCCCAACACACACACACACACACACACACACACACACACACACACACACACACCCCTATATACTATCCTTCTTACCTGGAGGGTGTTTTTTCTCTGTTTGTATGATGTGGCTCACATCCAGAAAGCAAGCAATGTGGCCTTGGAAAACAGACCAGGATGGACAAAGAAAGATGGTTGGCAACAAGGACAGGTCTACCTGTCCTCCTCCAACATCACTGGCAGTGAACTCCAGTGACAGAGATTGTCCTATCCCAGCTGATGAACTTGCATGTTAGACACTGGCCCAGTGGTACTGCTTCCACCCCATGATGGACTCTCCTTGGTCACAGCTTCTGGGTACTGTCAACTAGGTTCCTATTCAAAGTCTGACGAATACAAGTATTCATCAGAACTGGATCTTGTGTGTTAACCATAACGGTCCATCAGGAGCTAGAAAAGCAATGTATATCCTTTGGACATTATTGTGGAGGAAATCTCTACCTCTCAGTAAGATTCCGACTGGAGAGCCCACCAAACATAAGATGCTATTGTCTACTAAAGCCAAGAATGGCCCAAGCTTCCTCCAGTGGAGTTTTGTTCTGCTGAACTCTCGTCAGACCTCTAGGAAGAGAAGAGAGGGGACGTGGAGGGGATGATAAGCGCATGTAGACGAGGGTGGCTGAGGACAATTTCTTCTGGAAGAGAGAGATAGAGGGTGAGCTGAGAGTCATTCAACCTCCAGTACAGAAATGTTTGTAGATGCGGGGGGTGTTGCCAAGGGAGATGGATGTGGGAATATAAATATAAAGGTATTTTCATTAATAATGGGATGTGGCCTTTGGGCTTCATACTGTGGAGTAAGCATAGAGGTCTGTATTCGTTTCTATTGCAAGAACACATAGGAACTCAGAGTGGCCACACAGCTCTCCAGAGCTGAGACTATCCATGCCTACATAAGCATGGCAGAGGATCTGTCTTGACACAGGAGTTCCAGATTCTTAATCAGGATTAGAAATTGCCCAAGGATTGCTGGTCTATGTTCCACCGTACCTCAAATCAGTGTAAATGTTGCTTAGAAAATAAATAAAACTGCCTCTACTCACTAAAGGTATGTTTTTTCTTCCAAAACAACTTATAAATAAACATTATCAGGATGTTTTTATAATTAATAAGATATTTTGATAAGACTTATAGAAATCAATCCTTTTTCTAGGGAGCAGCAGCAAGCAACTGGATTTCAACATTGAAAAGACTTTATCAAACATTAATAGCAACTTCATACTCAAAGCATTTAGGACTAAAACTAATAAGACAGGGAAAATTTAAATGACTAGAAATACACAGTATATTCATGGGCTGTAAGACACAGCATGGTGAAATGTCCATTGTCTTTGGTAGTAGGCCAGTTGAAATCTCAGCTGTTTTTGTTTTTTTGTTTTGTTTTGGTAGGGCCAGCATATTTAAAGATTTTATTTTTATTTTTAATTATTTTTAGGCAGGGATTGTAGGTATATACCTAGGAGTAAAATGCCTACACAGGTCAGAGGAGGACATGAGAGCCATTAGAACTGGAGTTACAGACCATGGTGAGCTGCCTGACTTAGGTGCTAGAAATCAGACTCAGGTCTTCTGCAAGAGCAGTATATGTGTTGAACCACTGAGCCATTTCCCCAGCCCCTACACAGAATATTTATATGAAAGACCAATAATATACTAGAATAATAAAAAATCTGAAAGGGAAGAGCAGAACAAGAGAATGAAGCTACCCAGTTTCAGGACATTGTAAAGTTGCTATAAATAAGTTGCCGTAATTATATATTATAACACACACACACACACACACACACATACACACACACACATATATATACATAATATACATATACATATATATATATAGTTATATTATATAATGGGGACACAACAGGCACCCCATTGACTGAAACAAAGCAGAAAGTTCTGGGCTGGGGTACAGCCCAGGACAGAGGCCTTGCTGGGCATGTCCAAGGCCTGCACTGCAGTCTCAGCACTCTATCGATAAATAAGCAATTGAATGCTTTTAGATGAAAACTCTGGTGTTTTTGTTTGTTTGTTTTTGTGTTTTTTGTTTTTGTTGTTTTGTTTTGTTTTGTTTTTCGAGACAAGGTTTCTGTGTTGCTTTGCGCCTTTCCTAGAACTCGCGTTGGAGACCAGACTGGCCTCGAACTCACAGAGATCTGCCTGCCTCTACCTCCTGAGTGCTGGGATTAAAGGCGTACGCCATCACCACCCGGCTCTAAAAGAAACCCACACAAATATAGCAAAATTGGTAAATTGGTTTGTATTTGCTATATTATTTTCTTTGTTTGCTTGTGCTCAATATCTTAGGGGTTATTCTGGGTTTTTCAGTGTGTTATGTTAAATAATCTTAGCCCACCGTTACATCATATGACACTGTTTCCAGGACAGCACCAGAGCTGACAACAGTGTGTCACGCCCCCCAACCCCTCCCCCTTGCCAGTACCACTGTTATTTGTTGCATTTTACAGGTGCCATGCACTAACATTGGCATCATTGCTTTAAAGCTCAATCAAATTACATTTTGCAGCATGATAAAATGCTCCATTTTTCCTAAATTTATGTCATTGGTGCAGCTCCAATTTCTTGGCTCACTATCAGGTTTTTTTTTTGTTTTTTTTTTTTTTTTTTTTTTTCTGCTCAAAGAGCATCCTGTAATGCTTCCTATACAGCACATCAGCTGTGCCTGGGCTTCCTGAGTTTTTATTTATACAAGAAAGTACTTATTTCTTCTTTGCATGTGAAGGCCTTTTATTCAGTGAATAGAGTTCCGGTTTAACAGTTGGTTTTCTCTCCATATTTTTTTTTTTTTTTTTGGTTTTTTCGAGACAGGGTTTCTCTGTGTAGCTTTGCGCCTTTCCTGGAACTCACTTGGTAGCCCAGGCTGGCCTCGAACTCACAAAGATCCGCCTGCCTCTGCCTCCCGAGTGCTGGGATTAAAGGCGTGTGCCACCACCGCCCGGCTTCTCTCCATATTATAAGTGTCTCTCCATGGTCTCTGGCTTGCAAAGTTTCTAATGAGGCTTCTTACTAATGTAACATGGTTTTCCCCTCTGGCTGCACACAAGGCTTTCTTCCTGTGGTTTCCAGCACTTCTACCAAGCCTGTGTGAGCATTTCTGCTTTCATTTTCCCATGATCCTGTTGAGTGTTCTCAAGTTTCCCGGATATGTCATTTGGTGTCTACTTTAGACAATTCACAGACAAAATCTTCAAACATCTCCTTTGTTCTAGTCTATTTCTCTTTCCTTTCTGGTATTCCAAACATGTATACACTAGAAAGTTTGATGTTGTCCATCAACTCTTGGACGCTGTGGTTTTGTCTACCATTTCCCATCAGCTGTCAGTTAGGGCATACTCAATGGCCCCATAAGGCAACATAGAAGTTTCTGGTATATATACTTGGGGCATTTACTACTTTCTCCTTAGACAATGTTAGAAGTAATCTTTGCTTTACCTGGGGTGTTTTTAATTTCTAGCACTGTGGAAGCCACCTGTCAGATCATGCATATTGCCTATCTTTTCCATCAAAGCCTTTAACATATCAATTATAGCTTCTTTAATCCCTGCCTATTATTAATTGTAGTATCTGTGCTTATGCAAACCTCATCTGAAGATGATTTATCTTTCAGAACTATATTTATTATTGTCCCTTGGTATGTCCTGTAAAACTGGTGAAAGCTGGACATATTATATATGATAGTAGATACAGAGATGAGCATTTTCATGGTTAGAGAAGAGCATGTATTTCCTGATACTAAATCTTTGCCAGGAAGAGCTGCACCAATCTAGTCAGAGGTTGGTCTGTGTTTGTAGTTTGCTGTTGCTATGGTTACCAGAGATGGAATTTATTGTTGATAATGGGCACCAGAGATTTCTAGTCAATCTAATGATATTTTATTTTTGTCTCTCCGATTAACGTTGCTTCTGTTCTTTGTCTGTTCACCAGAGAGAATCTGCCTTGTACATCTGTCCAGACAAATTCCTTTGTTATCTTTTCTATGAGTTCTTTCAGGCAGGTTGGGCTCTGGGTCTGAGTTGCAGGCTCTGGTACCCCGACTCGGGCAGGTCCTGGGACCTGGTCCTCAGGTATCTGGCTCTCACAGTACTTTCTGTCCTTCTGTGGGCAGAATTTCTTTTTATCTCCAGTCCTCCTCACTGCAATTGGAATCCATGTGTGCCCTCAGGCTAAAGTCTTAACTTCCTGTTCCCTCGAAATATAACTATTCCTAAAGAGTGATGGAGAGATGGGCCTGGTCATTGTCTGTGTGCTGTCCCTAGCTAAGTTAGAATGAGGTTCTACCAGAGTCCTGGCTCCAAACCCCTCTAACTTTTCCATGAAGATGAAGCCTTCTGTTCTGGGGGTGGGGGTGGGGCAAGTAGGTTTTTCTCAGTGATAAGCCAATTGCTCTGGAGGATATAAGAGTTCACTGGACTCCACCTCATCTCTGTGAGACTCTGAAGGAAAGGCTGCAGGAGAATGAAAAACCAACCACACCACTGATGGTTTAAAATTTATCATTTTCAGTTGAAAAAAATATGGGTATGGGTATTTAGTCTGCATGTTGCATGCATGTCTGTGTAGTACATGCACACCAGATGCTAGAAGAGAGCATCAGATCCTTTGGAACGGGGTTACAAAAGGCTGTGAGCTACTGGGAATGGAACCTGGGTCCTGTGGAAGAGCAGCAGGTGCTCCTACCAGCTGATTCGTCTCTCCAGCCCCCAAACTCATGCTGTGCTCCAAACTTTACCTGCTGCCATGATGAAATGCCTGGGACAGGGTTATTTGTGAGAATGTGAGTTTCTTTCTGATAATCTTGAAGACTGAAAAGTAATCTAAGACCAGTACCTCTGCAGACTCAATGTCCAGTGCAAAGATGGCATCTTTTTGCAGTCTCTTGATTGGATACAAACGCTGTGTTTGCACATGGCAAGAACAATGAAAAGGTAAACATGACTAGCTAGTTTTATTGGGCCTTTTTATAATGAGCTAGTTCATTCATGAGAGTTCTACTCTCATGACCCAATCATTCCCTCTAAGTTCAACTTCTGATACTACCAACACACAGATTTTCTAAATAACTCATTCAGACCACAGCACTGTTGACTGCCTGTCTCAATACATATGGTACCACCCACAGCATGCATTCTTAGGTCTTACTTTATTCTTATTTAAACACCTGTGTCTCTCTAGAACTCAACTTTGTTGCCCACTCTATCTCAGTGTTCTGGACTTAAAGTTGTTAAATTTCAGACTGCCCAACCTTTCCTTATAGAGCTTTTTTTTTTTTTTTGAGACAGGGTTTCTCTGTGTAACTTTGCGCCTTTCCTGGAGCTCACTTGGTAGCCCAAGCTGGCCTCGAACTCACAGAGATCTGCCTGGCTCTGCCTCCCGAGTTCTGGGATTAAAGGCGTGCACCACCAACGCCCGGCCCTTGTAGAGCTTTGATGTCATTTCTTTCTTTGGTCTACATCAATGAACTGAATCTAAACACAGGAATGGACAACTGATACTCATTATGTCCCAGGAGTTTGTGGGCCCAAGGAGATTAAAGGAACATTTCTCTTGCTTCCCTGGCATCCTTCCCACCATGATTCCTCTCAGTCTTGGGCATGTCTCTACCCCAAGTCCTGGGATTTGCTCCTGTGGAAGAAGAAACCAGGTATACTACCCTTCCAGTCCACAACTGTTTCTCTTTAGTCTCAGCTGCTGTTACTGTTCACAAGCGCCACTCTTGAGACAGATATCCCAACCACCCTTATACCATTCTTGTCCCTGGATAAACAGTTAAAGCCAATGGTTCTCAACCTACAATCCCTGTGCCAGGAACCTCACCAAGATCTGCACTCTCTTTGGAATACAGAATCTGGAGATTGACTTCAGACCTACTGTGTTGGTTAGGGTTTGTTTGTCTTTGTTTTTTGTGAAGTAGATGGCAGCTAAGGGCATCTGTTAAGAAGAAACCTCAACTGAGAAAACGCCTCCTTCAGACTGTCCTGTAGACAAGTCTTCGGGGCATTTCTTGATTAATGATTGATTTTGGAAGACACAGACCGCCGTGGGCTATGCCACCCTAGACAAGTAGCCAAGGGGTGTCTAAGAAGTAGGCTGAGCAAGCCACAGAGATCCAGCCAGTAAGGAGCACTTATTCATGGTCTTTGCTCCAGTTCCTGCTTCCACATCCCTGCCTTGAGCTCCTACTCTGATTTTCCTTCATAATGAACAATAAGCTGTAAAATGAAATAAATCCTTTCCTCCCAGATTGGTTTTGGTTATGGTGTTCATCATAGCAATAGAGAGCAAACTAGGACACCTACTGAACTGGAAACTCTGATGGAGCCCTGAAATCAATTTTTCCAAGCCTGTCAGGTAATACAGATGACTGGCATACTAATCCTGAGAACCACTGGTCACTGGCAATGTGGGCACAGGCACAAGTAAGGAAGGCTGCCAGCCAGAACATTCCATGCCCTGCTGGACTGTGGCTGCTTTCCCTGCAAAAGGAGATGGAGAGAAAACTGTCCTCTGTTCTAGAGTCAAGGTCAGCTATGGTAGCTCATGTTGCAGCAGGCTTGGTGTCTTAGATAACTGCTCTCTCTCTCTCTCTCTCTCTCTCTCTCTCTCTCTCTCTCTCTCTCTCTCTCTCTCATACACACACACACACACACACACACACATACACACACACGGGGGGGGGGGAAGGGAGAGAGAGAGAGAGAGAGAGAGAACTATAAAAATGTACATGAATCCAGAGTCAAGGGATCCAGAAGTTTTGTTTCACTTTGTATTATTTTAATTTTAAAACAGGGAGAGACTGTACCTAGGACATTGGTATCCAGGGATGGAATGTGTGGAGAGCTGGGGTTCCCCAGCACCATAAAAAAAACAAGAACAAACAAAAAAATCAGGCTATACCAATAAGTCCCCTCTTGTTCAACCTCTTCCGTTCGGTCATTAAAAGTAGATGCAATTGAATTGATGGCCCATCTGGATTTTTCTCTTCCAGATGAATATGCTCAGATTAAAAATGTTTATGTGTGTGTGTTTGTGTGTGTGTATGTTTGTGTGTGTGTGTATGTACTTGTAAGTGAGGGTGTATATTTGTGTATATGTCTTTGAGTGTGTGTTTGTGTGCAATGTGATATGATTATGTGTGTGTGTGTGCATATATGTATGTGAGTGTGTATATGTCTATGTGGATGTATAAAGTAGAATCTTCTTACCCAGTTTTGTTTCCAATGATTTCCATTGTCTACAATCAAGTAAATCTTAATATATTAAATGAATTATATACATGTACAAAATTCTCAAAGAATAATAAAAGCATTATATTTAAAATATTAAACAGAATATTAAAAAGACATAAGTCATACCAATATTACTTCATTATTGTATACTATAATAGTAGTTCCATTTTATTTCTATTAACCTTTTTAAATAAAAAATGAAATAATATACAATAAAATAAAATATAATAAGATTAAAGAAAAACTAACACCTTGGAATTGGACAAAGCACACTAACAGAAGGAAAAGATCCCAAGAGAAGACACAAGGAACAGACCCACTCATTTCCTCACTGAGGAATCCCACAAAAACACTGAAATGGAAGCCATACTATATATGTGAAGAACCTAGCGCAGACCTGTGCAGGCCCTGTGCATGTCAGTCTCTGGGAGTTCATATGAGCTCTGATCATGTTGATGTAGAGTGCCTGGTTTGTTTGGTGTCCTCCATCCCTTCTGGCTCTTACACTCTTTCCACTTCCTCTTCCTCAGGGTTCCTTGAGCCCTGGGGGAGGGATTCGATGAAAACAAACTATTTAGGGCTGAGTGTCCCAATGTCTCTTGCTCTCTACATATTGTCTGGATGTGGGTCTCTGTTCCCATCTGCTGCACGAGGAAGCTTCCTTGATGATGACTGAGCAAAGCACTGATCTATGAGTTTATCAGGATATCATTAGGAGTCATGTCATTTTATTGCTAAATTTTTATGGTTGTTGTTGATCCGTTGTATGTGGTTTTGCCCTAGGTCCCTGGGCTATCTAGTCTCAGGTTCTTGGTCACCCAAGCAGTATGGGTTCCATCTCATGAAGTGGTCCTTAAATCAAATCAATAGTGGTTGGTTGCTTGCACAAGCTTTATGCCACCATTGTACTAGCATATCTTGCAGACTGGACACCATTGTAGATCAACGGTTTTGTGGCTGACCTGGTGTTTACCTTTCCCTTTCGGTATCATTCAGAATACCTTCCTGTACTAAAGGCACTAGAACACAAAGGTGAAGGCTCTGCATAGGCAACAGCTTGACTTCAATGAGTTATGTGGGTGTTGTCAGCAAGGGCCTTGCCATTGGTTAACAGAGAGCAACCTGTAGTCTTGGCAACAGCCTGGGTTGTTTGGGGATTCCCAGGGGACCCCTTTGGTCAACAACTCAGTTAGATGTAACCCAATTCCTTTACTGGAAGCTTCATTTGGTGGCAAAATATAGCCAGTTATGGATCTCTCTCTCTCCCCATTTATTGATAACTACACATCTGATAGAGGGCTGATATCCAAAATGCATAAAGGATTGAAGGAAAACTGGATATCAAGAAAAGCAAAACCCAGTTAAAATGGGGTACAGATCAAAAGAGAATTCTCAAAAGAAGACCGTTAAATGGCTGAGAAACACTTAGAGAAATGTTCAACATCTTTAGCCCAACATTCCCTAACATTAGGGGAATGCAAATCAAACTTACTTTGAGATTTCATTTTACACATGTCAGAATGGCTAAGATCAATAAAACAAGTTATAGCTCATGCTGGTAAGGATATAGAATAAGGCATCCACTCATCCACTGCTGGTGGGAGTGCAGACTTGTAGAGCATGTAGGAAATAATATGGTGGCTCCTCGGGAAAATGGGAACTGATCTACCTCAGGATCCAGCTATACCACTCTTGGGCATATGCCCAAAGGACGGATCATTTCATCACTAGACACTTGTTCAGCCAGGTCATTGCTGCTCTATTCACAATAGCCAGAAATTGACAACAACCTACATGTCCTCCAACCAAAAAAAAAAATAGGTAAAGAAAACGTGGTACATTTACAGAATGGAGTATTATTCAGCAGTTGAAAAAAAAAATGAGATCATGAAATTCACAGGTAAATGGATGAAACTAGAAAAAAAATCATCCTCACTATAGTATCCCAGACCCAGAAAGACAATTATGGCATGTATTCACTTATATGTAGATATTAGGTATGAGGACAATGATAACCAAGCTATAATCCCATAAAACCACAAAAGTCAGGTAGAAAGTAAGGGACTGAGGGGGGGGCAGATAGATCTCATTGGGAAAGGGCAATAGAATAGAGAATTGTGGATCTCTGGGGATGGATAGGGTGGGAGGATCAATTGGAGAGGGCATGGGGACAAGGGAGGAAATACAGAGAGACTGCTAAAATCAAGGGCCATTTGAGGGGTAGGGAAACCTAACACTTTTCATCTCTTATTGCATGCAACGTTTATGATGATAGGTCTGTCTGTACACGAAAAACATAGTATACATAAGGTTTAGTACTATGTTCAATTTCATAGTACATAGTCCCAGAGATCTGGGACTCTTAGAATGTGACTCCATGATAGTGGGTACAACTGGATGTACACCTTTTTCCTTACACCTTACAAAAATGCTGCTAAATAAATTGGCACTGCAATTTGGCCACTGAAATGTTACTGTCTGGCAAGGTTGAAAAGCAGGGACATGTGGACAGCTTACTGCAGTCATCCTACTCTTTTGAAGTGCAAATGCATCCATCTCATGAAGCCAGATGACTGCATACAAACAACAAGATCAACATGGATCAGCCATCCCCACTCCACCAAGGCAGAAAGGCAAGTCATCCCAACAGATATCTTCAGTTTATGTGGCAACAAAATAGATAGATAGATAGATAGATAGATAGATAGATAGATAGATAGATAGATAGATATAGGTAGATAGATAGATAGATAGATAGATAGATAGATAGATAGATAGATAGATAGATGATAGATGGATGGATGGATGGATGGACAGAAAGACAGATAGACAGATAGACATGTGTATCTTCTTCACCCATGCCCTGGATAGACTGTGGGTCCTGAAGCATCACTATAGGAAGTGGTGCTTTAGGAGCCTCCCCAGCCAGCTCCATATATATCATATATCATATATTTCAGTGTCCCCTGGGCTAGCTTCAAATAGCAGCCACTTTAGCATCCAGAGCTTTAAACCAAATTCTTCTGCTTTTCTGAAGAAGCATTCTGGCCCACAGTGTCCTTTTCAGTTCTGAATGCCTCCCTGGTTCAAGAGGGCAAGGTCATCCCTCAGGTAGGTGGTTCCATCTCCAGCACCTTCCATGGTGATCATCACATATTACATGATCTCTCCTTAATATTCTCAGGGGATCGGGTGCAAGAACGCTCTCCCAAATCCACAGATGTTCAATTTCCTTATGTAAAACTGTATAGTGTATGCATGTATTATGTATACTTTAAGTCATCTCTAGGAGGTGTGGGAATCACCTAATGAAATGTGGATTCTATATAAATAGCTGCTCTTAGGACATCATAATCAGAAAAGAAATCTGTGCATCTTCAGGGCAGATACAACTAATTTTTCCAAATATTTTCGACTCTGTTGAATCCACAGATGCAGAACCGAGGATAAAGAGGGGCAAGTGTAATTGGCAGGAGTGATTTCATGAGCCTAAGTGCCCCAGAAAAGATGAATGTTCTAGTTTCTTGAATGGCATAGAACAGCCCAGTGAAGCTTAGCACATGTATGTGCTATGAGACCATGAGCCCCAACATTCAAGTTCAATGCCAAACAACTCTCTTGTCTTCTTCTGCTCATTTCCAAACCTCTCTCCTGTTTCCTCTCACAGTGGAAGAAGTAATGGTCACCTTGCCCAACTAAGTGAAAATCAATGAAGGACTTGTATGGATGGCCTTTGTGAACCATGCCACACAGCAGAGGTGCAAGAATGATCACTTCTTCTCAAGAGCAAGGACCATACTGTCCAGGCCTTACCTCTCCCTACTGGGTGAGGTGAGCAGAAGCCCAGCTTCATGTTTCTCATCCATTAAAGGCCTGATGGTCTAGAGCCCTGAAAGCCTGGTGTTCTTTCTTGAAAGATCTTTGTCCAAATCAATTCAATGATGCCTGTTCAGGAATCAGTTGATTGCAAAACATTATCATAGAGTTTAGTCTCTGCTACAATTGTGTTTATGTTGACTTTGTCCCCCACCTCTGCCCAGAATTCTAGAATCATCCTCCCCACTGGGGAATTGCCACAGAGAAGAAGGCATGCCAGTGGCCTTAAATCACCTCTCCCTGGTTTCCTAATACTGCCAGAATGTCACTGATGCCAGAATGTCATTCGTGCTCTACAGATGAACAGAGAAGAGAGAATGAAACAATATCCTTTCTTTTTTAACGTTATTGATTCTTTGTGATTTTTCATATCATGCATTCCAATCCCACTCTTTTCTCCTTCCCCTTACATTCACCCTCTGCCCTTGCTACCTCCCCCCCCCAAAAAAAAACAAAACAAAGTTTAAAAGAAAAACCAAAACTGAACAAAACAAACAAAAAAAGGGAGAAGAATCTCATTGTAGGAGCTGTAATGTGGCCCATTGAGTCACACAGTTTACTTTTCCATTCATTCATCTTTACTTGGAAGTGTTCATTTGCCATGAGTCACTGGTCTGGCTCAAAGCCTCTGGTTTCTGTTATACCATTGGTAATGGGCTCTCAGTGGGGCTCATCTTGACTATCCTGCCATTGTCCTATGTCGAGGAGATCCTGCTGTTTTAGCTCTGTAGGTTTGTCCCTTTCACATGCTCCAACAGTTCATAGATGAGGTACATGTTGGGGTGGGTCAAATCACAGCCCTGGTTCTGGGCCTAAGTGGTAGCTGGGTTGGTCAGCCCAGCAGCTTTCCCTCATTGTTACTACCTGGGTGAGCTCTCCAGCATTGCCTCTGCTAGCTTATCCAATGCAGCCTGCAGCAAGGAGCAGGGCCAGTTCTTCTGCTCTCAGGTCCTCAGATCTGGGTCCCCCATACTCACACCACCAGGGCCAGCTCTACTGTTTTGCTGGTGAGGTGCAGGACCCTTTCTGCCAAGTGCTATAGGGGGGCATTCAAGGAGGGGGCAGGTTCAGCTCTCCTGCTCTTACACCCTCAGGGCTGGCTCACCTGGGGTCAGCTCTAGTGTGCTGCCCAGGCAGGGTGCAGGACCTGCTCTCCTGTGTGCATGTGCTGCAGCTGGTGAAGGTTAGGGCTAGCTCTCCCATTCATGACCCCAGGGCCAGTTTCTCACCTGCCACAGGTAGCAATGGGAGAGGGGGGATGGAATCTTTCTTTTACCCATGCCACCACACAGTAATGAGGGGAGCAGGGTCAGCTCTCCTGCTCTCATGCCCTCGGGGTTGGCTCACTTGCATCTCTGGTCACAGGGTCAGCTCTAGTGTACTGCCCAGGTGAGATGAATGTTCATGGTGAGGAATGGGGCAATCTTTCCTGAGTGTAGGGTATCAGCTCTCCACTGAGAGGAGGAGGCAGGTCTCCTGCTGCAGTATCCAGCAAGGGGCATGGCCAGCTATCCTAGGGCCAGTGAACAGCAGGGTTGGCTCAGCACAGCATAGTTCCAATGACCCCCTGTGCTAATATGGGCCATGGACATCATCACAGACCCCAGCTGCAGCATGACCACAGACACAGACATGGCCCTTGGCAGCAGCTTGGGCCCAGATATCACCATGGCTCTGGTGGCATCACAAGCCACCCAGATCAGTATGACCCTGATGGCAGCATGGCCCTCAGACACCACCATGGTCTCAGGTGGCTGATCAGACCCACATCATCCACATAACCCATGGTGGTAAGAGGAGCCACAGACTTCAGTCAAGACCATAGCTGCTATAGGGCCATCGAGCCAGACATGGCGCTGGGCAGCAGCCCTAGCCTGGAAAACACCATGGCCCTGGGTTATAGTGCAGGCCACTCAGATCAGTATGGCCCTGGACATCCTCGTGGCCACAGGTTGTGGCCTAGACCTTGGGCATTGGTGTGGTCTTTGCTTGCAATATAGGTCATTGACAACAATATAGACCTAAAAGAAAAAGCCTGGTACATTTGCATTGGGTGCCAAAATGTTATTTTACCTTTATTACAGTGGTTCTGCTTTAAACTACTAGTGGCCCAGCTAGCTCAGTCAGTGGAGCATGGGACTCTTAGTCCGAGGGTCATGGGAGCCCCACTGGGGGGCACCAAATGTATCAGGCTTTTTCTTTTAGGCCACCAACCAGCTCCCAAATCAAGACGTGGAGACTTATTAGTTTTGAATACTCAGCCTAGCTTAGGCTCCTTTCTGACTAGCTCTTTTAACTTTAATTAACCTGTTTCTCTTTATCTACCTTTTGCCTTGGGGCTTTTTACTTTTCTTTCCTTCTTTATATCTTACGTTCACTGCTTCTTGTGCCTGGGTAGCTGGTGGTTGCCTGGCTTCTTGCCCCAGGCATGTGCCCCTTTCTCTTCTCTCTTTTTCCTCTTGTTCTTCTCTCCCAAGCCTAGATTTCTCCTCCTATTTATTCTTTCTGCCTGCCAGCCCTGCCTAGCCTTTCCCCTACCCAGTTATTGACCATTCATCTCTTTATTAGACCAACCAGGTGCCTTAGGTAGACAAGGTGAAACAAATAGAACACATCTTTACATAATCAAACACACATCCTTACATCGTTAAACAAATGCAGCATGCACAAATGTGACACACCTTTCCACAGCTAAAGTAATATTCTGCAGCATACACAAATGTAACACATCTTTGCCTAGTATAAATAATATTCCACAACACTTGGGATGTTATTCTAGCCTATAGACCCAATACCCTAGAAAATTGCTAGTTTTGAATGGAGCCTCAAAGAAGAGAAGGCTCTTCTACAGGTCCTGGCTTTTGCGTAGGCTACTCTACCACTTGGACCATATGATCAAGCAGATCTGATAGTGTTTGAAGTGGGAGTGAAAATAGGGATCCTGTTTGGAGCCTTTTTCCGACCCCTATAGTGAATCACAGAGGAGGCCTTTGGAGGTTTGGAGCACGGCTCTACCAGCATCAGTAGACACCTATTCTACCTTTGAGAGACTGTTCTTGGCCTGTTATTAGCCCTTACTAGGACCTGAATATTTGACAATGAGCTGTGTTACCATGTGACCTGAGCTGCTCATCATGAGTTGATGTTATCTGAGCCATCAAACCAAACAGTAGGATGCACGGAGTAGCAATCTATTTTAAAATGGAAGTGGTATAAAGTGATTAGGCCTGTCGTAGTTTGAATGTAATTGGCCCACCTAAGCTCATAGGGAATAACAGTATTAGGAGGTGTGGCTTTGTTGGAGTGGGTATGGCCTTGTTGGAGGAAGTGTGTGACTGTAGGGGCAGGCTTTGAGGTTTTCTTATGTGCAGGATACCACCTAGTGAGTCAGTCGACTTCCTGCTGCTTTCTGGTCAAGATGTGGCCGGCACCATGTCTGTCTGCACACTGCCACGCTCCCCATCATGATGGTAATGGACTGAACCTCTGAACTGTAAGTGGGCCACCCCAATTAAATGTTTTCTTTCTAAGAGTTACAGTGGTTATGGTGTCTCTTCACAGCAATAAAAATCCTAACTGAACAAAAAATTGATACCTGGGAGTGGGATATTACTGTGATAGGCCTAACCATGTATTTGTTTGGAGGAATTTGGACTTCGAGTACTTTGGGTTATGAAAGCAGTGGAATGCATTAAGCACTGCTTAATGGGCCATGCTAGTAGAAGCAACAATGACAGAGGTGCTAAGAGTCGGGGAATCACTCAAAAGGTTTCCTAGAATAATTTTAGTGTGCTGCTTAGAGATTATTCTTGTGATATTTTGGTGGAGAAAGTGGCTGCCTTTTGCCTGGTCAAAAGAGTCCTGCCTGAGGCTCAAGTGAGGAGTTTTTGGATTAATTCCATTGGCAGAAGAAATCTCAAAACAGTCTTGTATAGACTCTGTCATGTGGCTATTAGTGGTAATTCAAATGAAGATTTGTAATGAAAAGGAGCAAGCTGAGCAGAGTAAATTACAAATGTAAATTCTGAGGAGAAAAAGAGCACCAGGAAGTGGGATGGAGCTAAATCCTTTGTCCAGGGAGATAAATTGATTAAGAAATGTAATAAAGGGAGTGGTGACCTCAGGGCAAGCTCTCACCCAGCTGAGTTTCCAACTTGTGGAAAGAAACTAAAGCTTAGAACCAGGTGTGGTGGGGCGGCACACATTTAATTCCAGCACTGGAAGACAGAGGATGGTGGAGCTCAGAGTCTGAGGCCAGCTTGGTCTACAGAGCAAGTTTCAGGACAGCCAAGCTTAGGCAGTGAAGGCCAGAAAGTTGATGGAGATGTTCCAGCCCCAGTAAGCAGCAGAACTTAGCAGTTTCAGTTACTTGGTTCTGGCTTTAGAGTTAAGGAAAGAAGAAAGGAGCTATGGAGTAAAGCCACTGAGGCCAGGCATGTGTCAGGGTGTCTCTGAATGGAGGCCTAATAGAGAGGCCATTGCATGAAGCTGTAAAGTTGAAGCTTGGATTGTCTTGGAGAACCCAAGACATTAGCGATGCCAGAGTTGTGGGATACTGTTGAGGAGAGCTGCTGCTAATAGGGAGTGGAACCAGCCCAAGAGAAAGAAGTGTGTTGCAGTTGACAAAACTGAACAGAGTTGGAGCATTTCAACATCAGACATGAAGATGCAGAGTTTGGAGCTTGCCCAGCTGATTTTTGGTCTAGCTTTGGTCCATAGTTCCTCACTTTGCTCTCTTCCCTATGTTTTAGAATGGTAATATATATCCTGTGCTATTGTATGTTGGAAGTATGTGATCTGCTTTTTTATTTTGATTTTTTTATAAGTGATTACAGTTAAGACATTACATGACTCTCAGAAGAGACTTTGAACTTTGGACTTTTAAATGTTGTTGAGACTGTGATAGACTATGGGGACTTTTGAAGTTGGACTAAATGCTTTTTGCAGTAAGATATTGTTACAAGGTTATGGGGCCAGGCAGTGAAATGTGGTAGTTTGAATGTAATTGGCCCACATAAGCTCATAGGAGTGTCAACATTAGGAGGTGTGGCTTTGTTGGAGTAAGTATGGCCTTGTTGGGAGAAGTGTGTCACTGTGGGGATGGTCTTGAGTTTATATATTCAGGATACCGCCCAGTGAGTCAGTCGACTTCTTGCTGCCTTCTGGTCAAGATGTAAATGGCACCACATCTGTTTGCACACCACCATGCTCTCCTTCAGGATGATAATGACTGTAAGCCACCACAATTAAATGTTTTCGTTATAAGAGTTGCAGTGGTCATGGCGTCTCTTCACAGTGACAGAAACACTAAATGATACAGGCCTGTAGAACTGAGTTCTGTGTAACTGTGTGCTGTAGTGTATGTGAATACTGTGTTCACCTTGTGATGAAATTACCTAATAAAAATTTTCTCAAAATATACCCTCATTGTTAATTGATCCATGACTGTGTATTGTAAGCAAAACAAGTTCTTGTTTTCTCTTTTTAAAAAGATTGATTTATTTCTATTTTTTATTTTACATATATAAATGTTTGTGTGTATATACATACTGTATGTATACCCAATGTTTGTGGAATCCAGAAGAAGTCATCAGTTCCCTGGAACTGGAGTTACAGGCAGTTGTAAGTTACCATGTAAATACTGGGTACCGAACCTGCTAGAGCAGCAAATTCTCTTAACCACCTACCCATCTCTCCAGCTCCAGGAGTTCTTTTTAAATTAAGTTTTAGTTATCCTAAACAATAGTGGGTTTCATTGTGGCATCGCCATACACAAATCATTGTATTTTGATCATGAACAGTTATATGTGTCATTTTTGGCAACTGCTCTACTTTCAAGATAGTCTATAAAATCAGGGCTGGAGAGAGAAGCTCAGTGGGTAAACACACAAGGATCCAAGTTCTAGCCTCAGAACTCACAGCAGAAGTATTTTTTTTTAAAAGCTGGTCAGAGTTGCTTGTGTTTGTAGACCCGTCAGCTGACAGGTGGATCCTTGGGGCTGGCCGGCCAGTCAGCCCAGCCTAGTAGGTGATGTCTTGGCCAATGAAAAACCTTGTCTCAAAGAAAAGATGGATGACACCTAAGATAGGGCACCTGAATTATCTTCTCGCCTCCACATGCATATGTGCATACATGTAGTTGCACACATATGAACACATATGCAGGCCAAAAGCACACACCTACACAAAAACATTATATCAAAGACTCTGTCCTCTCCAGGGATAGGCATCTTAAGCAGTTATACCATGTGGTCAGCCCTGAAAAACAAATAAACAAACAAACAAACCACTGAATGGACTCAGCAGGTTGCATTTATATATTTATACATTTATCAATCAATAAATAAATAAGCAAACAATGGAGATAATACATGGCAATTAAAGGTGGCACAGAGGTAGAGGAGGAAACAGTTAAGTTGGAAAGCGTGATACGGTAACAGGTGATTGAAAAACAATCAGAGTATGTTACATGCATTTATTAAACATCATAAGGAAATCTGTTCACTTTTATAATTAAATAACACATAATAAAAGTGCAAAAAAGATGTCTACTGCTACAAATAATATGAATTGGGGCAAGGATTTTTTTTCAGAGAAACTAAAATGAGAAGCTCACAATATGTAAAACATATTTGCCTTTGCGAATGAATATAAAACGAAGTTACTAAAAATAGAACCCAGGACCAGCAAAATGTTAAGCCCACCAAAAATCCCAGCACGGATGGGGAAGGGGCTCATGGAGTTGCACCTCTATTTGAGGAGCCATTGGCATTGATGCTGCCGGTGGAGGAGACTTAGCCTCTTTCAGGGATGTGGCCCCTGTGAGGTCTACCCATGTGCCAGTAGATGGGTTTATACCCATGCACACAGAGGCAACACTAATTGGACTCAGTGGGTTACATTTTTTAAAAAAAAGTTGGGATGAAAAAGTGGTGGGGTGAAAAGAGATAACCTAGCAAGGAGGAAATGGGAGTGGATTTTGGTGACTACATATTATATGCATGGGTGAAATTCTCAAACAATTTAAATAGAAGTAAAAGAAAAATAATACTTAAAAAAATCCCTTCAGGTCCCTGTAGGATATTCCCCATTTTATCTACGTGTTCTCTCCTCTACTTACACAGAGATCTGTACTTTCAAATTACAGAGCTCCCAGTGGAAGACTTTTGTGTTGGCAACTAAGATTTTAAAACCCAATAAAAAAGATAAACTGGAGTGACAAGTAGTCGAAAGCTACGCAGCTGTACAAACCAAAGCTCGCATTTGGAAGAAGCCTGTATTTCTGCATCTGTGCATCTGCAGCAGGGACCCAGGCAGCCCAGTCCTGAACACATCCACAGACCAACTAGGAAAACAGCAAAAAAACTGACAACATTGCATCCTCGCTCAAGGGAATCGGGAAAGTGATACCAGTGGCCGTGGTGGACGCTCAGCATTTCTTCACTTTCCAACTCTCTTCCCGAATTTGTCTCCTTAATTTCTGCCATCCCTCTCACAGCCTGCTTGTGTCTTTTGCATGCATGTTTATCCTGCCTGTCCCTTACTCTTTGTTGTTGTTTGTTTTTTTCCCCAAAACACTCTCCCCCAAGAGTGTTGCTAGTTTTTTCTTTATTTCTTCACAGCTCTTTTATGGGAACTAAAGTCCCCCGAGCAAGCTGCTGTGAGGCTCAGCATCCTTCCTGGAACAGGCAGAGGAATCCAGCTCTGTGTTTTCAAACAGATTCTCCCTGGTGCGCAGAAGAGACATAAAACTGAAGTGTGTTTTTCATGCAAACCCATTTCTTTTAGCCCTAACATTTGCGAGTTGTTTCCAACTGTCCCAACATCCATAGCAAAAGGAAAGCTAAGTCGGGGCTTGTCTCTTTCGAAAACATTGCTAAAAAGATGCATCTCCCAGCTGAGGGATAACCAGGATGGAATCTAGAAACCAGAAACTAATGTGAGGACCACAGTTGGGACATCTGGAACCCAGGAGAGGAAAGTTAATGAAAAGGGAGCCTTGAGGTCAGAGAGACAGGTTCAAGTCCTGAACTCAGAACTTAGCAAACTGTGGAATTTTAGGCATATTCTTTCACAGTTCTGGAGTTTTGTTTCCTTAACTGGGAAAAACAATAAAACTAATCTAACGTTGATAAAGATATAAAACAGAGAGTGTTTGGCAAGAGTTCAATACAAAGAGTTCCTTAAAAATCAATAAATATTAGTCACTAGAATAAGCCTTTATTATACCTTGCCAGACCCCCACTTCCAGGTCTGTTTACTTCCAGAATGCCATATTCTGTACCAATTACCCTACAGAGTGTTTCATATTCTATATCAACACCCTCAAACATCCTTATGAAATTCTGTAATGTTTTCTGTTTACTTGCATCATAACAGAATGTTCTACCATGATATTCATGGCATTTTCAATGCAGTCTTTGAACTCTTCAAGTTGTCTCCTGGTGAAATATCATAGATGAAGTCATTTTCATGTGTTCAAACACATACACACACACACACACACACACACACACACACACACACACACACATGAGAGAGAGAGAGAGAGAGAGAGAGAGAGAAGAAGAGAGGCAGTTATTCTAGATAGCCACAGACTTACCTCTGTAAACTCAACCCAACCATGTATAAAAAATAGAAAATATTTCAAACATATATCTTACACAGGAAAATATCCCTACACTCATTATATAGAAAATACCAACACTCACTCTTCTGTAACTCCTTGAACAGACTTTTTCACTAGAAACACATATCTCACACGATAATAAGTCCATGACCCACCCCTATA